>NC_142760.1:34836157-35136157 GCF_054948205.1 Urtica dioica subsp. dioica
TTACTCTTTTTTTGCCTTTTTAGGAGAAGTTATCATATATTTACGACGGCTTTCACAGGTCGAATCACGTACGGTGGGACAAGTGTTTTGAAGACTGTGAAACAGAAATTTGTAGATCTTGGTCTCCTAGATCGACTTGTTGGAACTCCGTTCGAGGAATTTTTTTCGATGAGCGAACTTAATTTTTCTCCGGTGCTCATGCACAGTCTTCTTCAACATAAGATCGAACCAACGACAGTCCAAGAGTGAGATTTAGACGTCTCGAATATTCTTTTATATGTGGCTTGAGTCTGGATGATGGTCCGTCTAGAGATGAGCAAGACGAGCGCAAGAACGATAGATTGATCGTAGAGCACCTGAACGGCGTGTTAAGTCCCAAGTTGAGTGTCTTGGTCACGGCGTTCAATGTTGACGATGCGTTGAAGCTTGGTCCTTTATGTCTTTATTATAGGTTATCTTCTTGGCAAACTGGGCAGCAAAATCATTGAAGAAAAATATGCGAAATATTTGCGTATCGTTGAAGATATTCCGTTCTTCTACACCATGTCTTGGGGAAATATCAGCTTGGCCGAGACTTTTTCCAGCCTCTCAGTTAACTTAAGCACTATCACGAGAGCTTGGATAAAAATTTGAAGGAAAAGCCGAGTGTGACACAAAAGGAGGCCAAGTATACGTTGACGGAATTTGCACGTCGTTCAGTACTGAGTGTACGAGGCTATCCCAAAGATTGGAATACAGTTCGATATCAACGCCAGTAGGCGAGTGTCGAGTATGCATACGTGGTCAAGCAGCATAGTCATTTTGAGCAAAGACGTCGAGAAGATTATGTCCAAGAAAACGGTAACTACTTTTAACTTAAATAGAAAAAACGCCAGTAACTTAAATATCAATAAAGTTTCTTGTGTTTTAGTTGAGCGCTCTTCAGATGCTGACTATGGGTCCCAAAGGCCAAGTTTTACACGTTGCTATTGACGCAGACTAGCGGATCTCTATATTCGAAAGATTTTGAGGACGATGACATGGTGGAGCCACGTAATATTGAAGAGGAGATTGACCTAGTAGCATCAACTGCGAAAGAAGGTGGTGTGTTCGGAACGAATAAGACGACAACGCTGAATATGTTTCAGATACTCTTCGACCTCAATTTTATTTAAGCCAACGTTTCAACTTTCTTAAAAAAAAGTAGCTTTTAGTTGACGTGGCAAGTGAAGTAAATTATTTTATACCAAATATATCTTTATTAGTTGGGTAATTAGTTTCAATTTCGAAATTAAAAAAATATAACCCATATTTAAATTTTTTAACATTTAGGATGTGATTACCGATTAAAAATCAATTTATTTTATTTCTGGAAAACAAATCTCTCTCTCTCTCTCTCTCTCTCTCTCTCTCTCTCTCTCTCTCTCTCTCTCTCATGATGATCGCTGAGACTCGGGTAAACAAACTCCATTCGACTCTTTGATTGATAATTGCTCGGTTTTAATTTTCGTGTACTTGTACAATTGTTTTTGTTAAATCGTTGATATCCATAACTCAATGTTTTTTGGTTTTATTTCATTTGTCTAATTACAGATTCTGATGTGTTATTTTATTTCACTGTTATTCGATTTGAATTTCCAATGTTTTGTACAATATCTCTCGTACATACGTAGCTATAGTATTATAGAATTTTTCATTGTTTGATTTTGATTTCCTTGTCATGTAATTTGTTTAGTCCTTCTGGTAATGGAATCTACTTTTTGATATTTCGTAGTAATCGGTGATTTTGTTCTTGAGTTTTTTTTATTTTTTTTTTAATTGTTTCTTCATATCTTATAATTGATATCTTCTAAATTTTAATTGGTAATATCCTATAATTTTTTTAACGCAATTTTCATGGTTTTTCACGTTCTACTTCTGAATATTTTATAGTTAATTATCCTAAATTTTAATTAATTTTCGTCAATAACCATTAATTATTATTATTATGCGGTCATCTTCATCTTCATGTTCTTTTTAGCTCATGCTGGCTTGTCGGTACGGGACCACACGGAAGGACGGGATTCCGTGTGGTGTGGGAGACTCACGGTACTTCCGTGTACCGTCAGAATGGCAGGCGGAAATTTCCTTCCGGACACGTGGCGGAAATGGCAAGGGACACACGGAAATGGTGGCAGGCGTGTGTACCGTTGGTGCTGACATATTGCACTGCAGTGTGTGTACCAGCATGAAGTGTGTCTGTGTGCATTTGTAACGTTAATATTAACGTTTTTTTTAATTATTTTTATTAAATCCCAGCTGTTAGATGTGATCTGGACGGCTGAAAAAATTTGTCCGTTATTTGACCGTTGGCCCTCCGAATTTACACAATTCTTTAAATTTTAACCCACTTTTTTTTTCTATAAATACATCCGAATTCTAACATTTTTAATCACAACTCACTCTCTCAAACTCTCAAAATCTCTCAAATTCTCTCAAATTTTCTCATATTCTCCACATACAAAATTTATAAGTTTGTATACTAAATTTATTTTTATAGTTAAGTTTTCAAATAATTAGTATATACTTAAGTTTTTATTTTACTTAATATTATATACTTAAGTTGTTTGTTTACTTAATATTATATACTTAAGTATCATAATTTTGTTTATATAACTAAGTTTATAAAATATTTATTATATACTTAAGTATCATAATTTTGTTTATATAGATTAGAGATGCTATATCTTGGTTAAACAGTTCGAACCAAAGGTTAGACGACCTTAAGAGGCGTTTTTTAATCAACGGTCTTGAGGAGAGACAATTCCACACCGATAACAAGATTAGATGGAACTCAACATTTTCAAAATATTGGGGAACTACAAAAATTCCTTACTTATATGGTTTTGCATGCATTCTAGACCCTAGAATGAAATTTGGGGGTTATTTGACATTTTTACAATATTTAAAACGTCATACTGGACAAGATTACGTTACACATGATCATGCTAGGGTCGTGGAAGAGTTTTACTCCTTTTTCAGGTTCTACCAGCGCCAAGCTCCTGTATTTCCTGAGCCGAGTCCACCTCGACACTCATCGACAAGCAAAGGAATGTTCCGAGACATAGCTCGTTTTGCTCGAGGTGGAACTTCATCTCCAAGATCGTCACCGCATGCCCAACCCACTGAAGATACGGCTTCTAACGACGAGATCGCGTTATACACATCTCAACAATTTGCCTCCATAAACCAAGACGACCTCAACTTGCTAGCGTGGTGGCGTCAACACGAGAACATGTTTCCGATCTTGTCGAAGATGGCCCGAGATGTTCATTCGATCCCGGTGTCAACGGTGTCGTCCGAGTCCGCATTTAGTAGCTCGGGTCGCATCCTTGATGATCGTAGACAAAGTTTGAAACCCGAAATGGTCGAGGCTCTCACCATATACAAAGATTGGTGTCAACACGAACAACGTTCTCAAGAAACATTTGTGAACATTGATCTTGTTGATAACTTTGATATTAACTTTCAAAACATGAATATTAATGAAATGTAGTCTTGTTGTAATGCTTTATTCATAATATTGTCGTAATGTTTTAACTTTATTTTAAAAAAAAATATTAATAAAGATGAAATTCAGTTTACATATTAGTATCTTATTTTAAAATTTTAACAGTTTAGTCCTTTTCATTTACCATTTAAATTTGATTTTTTATTTTTTTTAATTCCTTATTGGAAGTTAATGGAAATATGGATTTCCATTAAGGTTAACGGAAATTCCATTTCCGTTAAGCAATGGAAGGCATCAAAATGGGTAATGGAAATACCATTTCCAATAAGCAATGGAAGGTGGCTTATTGGAAATGGAATTTCCATTACCTTCCATTGCCCAGGATGATTTTTAGCCGAGAATCTGCACAGTTAATAATTGTAAATTATTGTTAATAGACAGTGGTCTTCACCTTCTTCAAGAATTTTTTTTTCTTGGATTTTTTCTCGTTTTGATGGACACTAATAATATGCATGTATTAAGGAGGCAGTTACCTAAATTGTGGGATCGTGATTATCACGCTTTCTTATTTAATTTCTGAAAATAAATAAAATATAATGGGTGGTTTTTAAGGAAATGGCAAAATCGAATTTTTTACAAGCTTAAAATCTTGCCATATCAACAAATGGTTATTTCACTAAAACTTACGAAACGTTAGTTAAATTGAAATTTCAACCTTTCAATTTGGCTACTTTGTTAGAGTGGCCAATAGATTTTACTTGCTATCAATGCGATGAATAATTTCATTTTTCTTTAATTCTTCTTCTTTTTTTTGCTGAAATTTTTAGCAGCACTTATATATCAAAATTATCCCTTAACTTTGCTTGAAATAGATTTTACTTGCTATCAATGCCGATCAATAATTTCATTTTCCTTTAGTTACTACTCCTTTTTTTTCTTTTGCTGAAATTTTTAGTTTCTCATTTGTCAGCAAATAAAAATGCCAGACTTATTGAAATCTTATCGATCATGTGCTTACACAATGTTTTGAAAATGTAGTAGCTATTTCTTAATATTTGTAAGATGATAAATAATAGGGACAACTACCACTGATTACACAAAAAAATAACTTTGATCTGTTATCTAAAGTTTTTATTTAAAAATAATTTCCAATAAAAAAAACTATCAAATTTAACATCCATGGGCGCAGCAATGATATTCAAATATGCAACATATAAGCAATTTAAACGATGAACACAGACATATATAGATAGATAATTAATTAGTTAGCATAGTAGTAGTTACAGGCACCTCAAAGAAGATGGCATATATTAGTGCTCAAGACGCTATTATGTTTTTCTCCTATGGCAAAGATTGGGTAATAAGTTGAAATATAAATAAAGTGATTAAAAAACCTAATGAAAAGTTGATGAAGGTAAACAAATTCATACCTCAAGGAAGGAGACAAATGTTAATGGTGATAGTGCTTAGATTTCATTTCTAAGTTGTATTGAGGTAATATTAGTTTCTTTTCTTTTGAGTAAAAATTTAACAAAGAGATCCTGTGTATAAATTATAAAGAGTAGTAGAAGAAGAAGCAGGTGAAGTAGCAAATGGGATAACACACTAATATTTATAATAAAATAAAATATTAATTAAATTAAATAATAAAATCATCAAGACGTGTGGTAGCATGGTTCTAGCTAAAGCTAGGCTTATGGTATGAAAGAGGGATAAAAATCCCTTCCTTCCGGCCTTGAAATTTGAGCGGAAAGATTTCTTCCACGGAGAAACATGAGTGGAAAGATTTTCTTCCGCTCGATGAGTGGATGTTGACGAAAACCAGCGGAAATGGTTTCTTTCGCACGTACAATTAAGCTTTTTTTTTAAAAAAAATTTGGAGCCGTTGGATTTGTGGCAGTTGCAAATCCAACGGTTCTAAATTGCGCCAAAAATAAATATCTTATGACCGGAAGGAAATTTATGTCCATACACCTAGAATGAAAATTCAATTTCCAAATCCAGTGGAATTCCAATCAACACTGAACGGAATAATTCCTTCCAACCAAACCCGGAATTCCATGTCTCATGAAAATTGAAATGCATTTCTTTCCACAAGTTCAAGTTTAGTTCTAGCAGGGCACAAATTGTTTTAGAATAATAATTAAAACAAATATGTATTTTGATTTATTGATATGTTTTGTTATATTGACTGAAACATTTGAACTGTGAAGAAATCATTTATTAAAATAGAGAGCGCAACTAAAAAAGTCTTCTGTAACAACTTACAACTATTAGCTGGTTGTTTAAAATATATAGAGCAATATGTTTGTAATAACATTGTTTTTAAAATTAGAAGCAATCGGTAATAATAATAAATAAAAAAAAAAAAAAAAAAAAAAAAAAACATGTTTATAAAGTATACTACTTATACATTTTTTAAAAAATAAATTAGAAAATAATTAAATATGTACGTAGCATTTATGAATGAGTCAGAAACACTCGTTACTTTTTAACCATTATTCTCATTATTCTTATCCCTCAGATAATTGAAAAAAAATACCATCGGCACTTACAATGTATACCTTATGTTTTAGAATTTATATGGAATATATTTTAGTGAACCAAAACAAAAAACAACTCTTATCACTGTAGTTGCTACAGGAATTTGGGTTCTCATTTACTATATTAGGATAAGGATAACATTGGGTACATATTATCTTGTTTCCACAATTCCTTTCAGGTCAATTCAAAATTTTGAAGGAATTTGTGAAATAATTAAACCTTTGTATACATAACTGCTGGGTATTGGAACCGTAGTAATGGACCACGTCGGCTGTAGGCAAAAATATTCTACAAGAGTAGTCACAATGGTCAGCACTTCCACAAAGAAAAGTGGAGAGAAATTGTAAGGAAACCAGGTAAAGAGTATGTTTCAATATTAAATCCAACCACTGTTTAATTTAATGATGTTCTTAATCTTTTGACAACAAAAAGAGGCTGTCATGCGTTTTTTTATGCTCATACGGATAGAAACTTGCATTTGCCATTTTTGTCTTTCTAATAAGAAGTTAAGCAGTGTTCTAGCAAAAGCAAGCAAGGGTTGACAACTATTATAGAATAATAGGTATGTACATAACCATATGCAATATTGATTCATGTGAGTTCTTACATGAAGTCGGATTCAACAAAAGGATACGTGATACACAAAAGTACTTGTCTTGTAAAACACGTATTTAGATCCAGAAGTAACTTCACCACAATATATAGCCAACTATTCAGAACACTAAAACCGAAGAGGAACATCCCTTCTGTCCAAAGTGTATATATATAATGTGCTCCAAGATTCACTTTCTACTCCAAAACGAGACAAAATATCAGGACCACCGTGCATAGTTGTGTGCTTTAACTTCCAAGTTATGTTAAAAATCACTGTAAAACTATCGCCTACTGTACTGAACCCGATAAGACGAGTCTAATTCCTAGTCCCAGCCGGTCGCGACCACGGATTTATAGCCTTCCGCGGACCCGTACTTATCGGAAGCGCACAAGTACGGCTCGGCATTGGCAGAGAGAGAAGAGGAGGAAGAAAACTCACCGCCGGTCACCGCCGCCGGAGCAATGTTGGGATCGAAAGACGGGTAGTTGAAATTATCCCCGCCGGAGGAGGATGAAGAGAGGTTTCGGTAGTCGTAGCCGCCGAATTTTCCGGCGCCGCGGCGGTGGTTGTGGTTGTGGTTTTGGGCTCCGGCGGATCTGTCTCCGGCGAAGTAGTGGCGGAGCCACTGCGGGACTTCCTGGTTCGACTCCTTCATGAGGTCGGCGAGGGGCTTCGCGATCGGGGCGTTCTTGTCGCTGAAGAAAGCTGTGGCGAGCCCGGATTTTCCGGCGCGCCCGGTTCGTCCGATCCTGTGGACGTAGTCGTCGATGTCTCGGGGGAGATCGAAGTTGACCACGTGGGCCACGTGGGGTATGTCGAGCCCGCGAGAAGCCACGGCCGTGGCCACCAGGATCGGAGTCTCTCCGCTCTTGAAAGACCTCAAAGCTCGCTCTCGCTCCTTGAAACGTGAAAGTATGCCAATTATATATTTCGTGATCAAGGAGAGCTTATATCATAGAGATTTTTAAGTATTGGCTGTCTAGTTCTTCGGAAATTTATAACAAATTCGTGATTGAACCAAAGAAATGTGCAGACTGTGAAGCAAGTCAATCATATATCATTTACAAGCAGCGGCTTATATCCTAGAGAGGAAATATTGGCATATCTAGCTTTACTATTCAGCTTCATAAATGTGCAACATCAACTAAGAGACTGAAGCTAGGCAATCAATTTACAAGAATCAGATGAAATATTGGTCTCTAATTTTCGGGAAATTGGTAACAGATTTATGATTTAACCCGAGAAATGTGTAGCAAAAAATTCCCAACTCGCATTAAAAAAAATTCTCGATATTGGCATCACAAAACGGCTTCAGATTTTGTTTCAAAATTTAGCTGACTGAAGCAAATCAATCATTTATTATTTACAAGAAGCAGCTTATATCCTAGAGACGAAGTACTGACATCTAATATATAAGGCATCAACTAGTTTTTAGAACACATTCTTGATTGCAAGCCAGAAAATAAATTGCAACAATTTAGTGAATCTGAGAATTATAATAAAAAAGATTAAGATAAACTAACCATTTGGGCTTTATCTCCATGTATAGATATTGCCGGAAAGCCGTTCTCCCACAGACAGTACTCTAATGCATCTGCTCCTTTTTTTGTCTCAACGAACACCAGTGTTAAAGCAAGCTGCGATTAAACAATACCATTTTCAACACTCAAATAAGGAGAAATCGGTGAAAAAGAGCTGAAAATTTTAAAATATGACACAAAGTAAAACATGTGAATACTTTTCCACAGGTTCCGTTGACTATCTGGTCATGAAGGAGAAATCGGTGAAAAAGAGCTGAAAATTTTAAAATATGACACAAAGTAAAACATGTGAATACTTTTCCACAGGTTCCGTTGACTATCTGGTCATGAAGCATACGCATTAGATGGGTCCTCTTTTCCGATTCTTCAACGTATTCAACTCTTTGTGCGATAAGATCGGTGCTCGAACCGACCCTGCCAACAGCAAGAAATATGTAGTTTGAAAGAAAATCCGAAGCCATTTTCTGCAAGAAATAGCCAGCAAAATGTTAAGAACCTCGATTAATTTTTATTTATAAAAATAAGATAAACGCAATTCAAAGATAGTTTCCTAACATTCAAAAGTCCACTCATGGGAACTCATTATAAATCCTTATTTCCTTAGATCCTAACACAAGACCAATAAAGTCATATACCCACCTTATGGGATTAACTTTGTATAAACTGAAAAGTGAAAAGCAAAAACCACCTGTATCTCCGCTGGGAATGTAGCGCTGAAAAGCATAGTCTGCCTCACACCAGGGGGTGGCATGTCCGTGTTCTGAACAATCCTTCGGATCTGAACTTCAAAACCCATGTCCAACATTCGATCAGCCTCATCCAAGGTCAAGTATTTCACCGAACTAAGTGAAATCCTTCCCCTATCGAACAGGTCAATCAACCGCCCCGGGGTTGCAACTAGGATATCGACCCCTCTTTCCAGGTTCCGTAACTACATAGCCAAACAGAATGTCAGGATTTTAGATACAAGTGAAATTTAGTAATAGTAATAATCCTAGTTAAGGGGGTTATTATACTAAAACTAGAGGTTGTATTAGGCTATGAATATGAGGGAATTATAAGATAAGGGCAATGAACATTTAGATTGGGTTTGTATCAGGAGAACCACAGGTCACTAGAATTACCTGGCACTCCCGAAATGTCCAAATTCACAATGCTAATTACCAAATCCTAACTATGAACAAGGTAAAACGGATTACAGCGACAAGAGCAGTATAACACTGCGATAAACCACGGATATCTATCAAGATGTAAACCGCCGGTACATTTCGGAGCAAATATGAATGAACGTATGTAATAAATTGAATGAAATATATGCAATCCGAAAACATGTCACACCTGGGGTTAAAATCAAGGCTTCGATGTATAAGAACGCATTACACAGTAGAAACAGAAGCTGACCTGAGGAAACACAGGTGCCCCGCCATAGGCAGCCACAATCTTCACCCCAGTGTTCTGAGCAAACTTCTTTGCCTCATCATGAATCTGTCCATAAACCCAGCCCCAAAAGACGGAAAAATTACATAACTAGTCTATCATAATAATACAAATCTAGACAGCAAATCTCAACCAGAAGATGTATATTCTAAATGAAAACAAAGATTTACAACTATCTGCTATTAACTGTTTTCTATTGTAGTAATATACTTATAGGAGTATTCACTTACTTTTTCCTGTTCACTCTAGTAAAAATGCGTGTTTAGTTCATTAAAGAAATGAACAAATCAATTAAAAACAAACTTATTATAATTAACTACAAATAGTAACTTGATCAGCACCAGTAAATTAGTCAAGGTAAACATTTGCAACCAATAAGGCACCAACTTATCATAAACAGACACGACAAGGCTAAAACCACTTTTATGCATAATAAGTGCAAATAAATACAACAGACACCACTATAATCAATCAATCACTATAAAATATAAATAGATCCTTAAAAAAAAAAAAAAACCAACATAGACTCTAAAACATAAAAAATAAAAATCCTCTCAAATATATATATTTGAGCTAAAAAAAGGCAACCAGAAAACCAGTACTGATACTCTAATACCACAAATACAACAAGTAAATCAAACAGAAACACCAGCACCAAGAACAATCAGCAAAAAATTTGCGGCAATACTGGCCTAGACCCAAATGAGCAACATGTCAAAATGAAACAACAATTCTTCTATACAAGCGACATGGTCACTACTAGAGTGCAAATTACCATGTACAGCACCATTAAATCAATTATGTCAACAAGGATAATCAAACATCAAAGACCATGACTATTAACTAAATATAATCCCATTAAGTAACTGCGAAAAAAAAAAAAAAAAAAAAAAACTAAACTAAACTAACACATTAAGCACAGCACAGAGAGAGTCACTCTGTGACAGACCTGACTTGCCAACTCCCGAGTCGGAGACAGGACGAGCGCGCTAGGGTAACAGCAATCTGACGGAGACCGAGTCTGACTCCGAGCAGTGATGCTCTTCGTGATCCCGCTGATGATCGGAAAGCAAAACGCCGCCGTCTTCCCCGAGCCGGTCTGCGCGCAGGCCATGAGATCCCTCCCGGCGGCGGCGATCGGAATCGCGTGTCGCTGAACCGGCGTCGGCCTCACGTACCCGCACCGCCGCACGTTCTCGCTCAGCCGCTCTCCCAGCGCCGCCTCCATCTGCGCGAACGAGCTCGCCGGCGCCGGAACATCGGCGCCGCTCACCTCCACCGGAATGTCCTCGTACGCCTCGAAGTTGATCCCTCCGCCGCCTCCGTTTCCGATCTCAGCCGCCGGCGAAACCTCGAGCGCGCCGAATCTCCGGGAGAGATCGCCGGCGCCGGAGCGCCCGCCTCTCTGCCGTTGTCCTCCCCGGCCGCGGCCGCGGATCGGAAACTCGGACCGACCGGAGATCCGAGCCGGCGTCGATCCCGGCTTCGTGTAGAGGCCGTGAGTGACCGGAGCTTCGTAGGCGGTACGGAAAGGCGGAGGAACGTAACGGACAGCGTGAGTGTGGCTCCGAGTCGAATCGGAGACCTCGTCGGACCAGGACAATGTCATTTTCCTTCCGCTCTGAGACTGTACGGACACTCGAAAGCGAAATCAAAAAAGTTAAAAGAGAATGAAATGGTACGGACGTTTCAGTTTCTTTTTTTCCATCAGTAGTGAATAAAGAGAAATCGGAATACCTTAACGTAGTCGTCGAGGAAGATGACTCGGCTCTGGAGTTTCGTGTCTGTGAAGTGAAAAAAGACTGAGGTCAGAGGTTTTTTTTTTTCCTACTCCTTTCTTTTGTTCTACGCCATGAAAGAACTGCAGAGAAAAAGAGAGAATTTCTAGAGAGAGAGAGAGCGGTCACGATTTTCAAGGAGAGAGAGAAATCAGAGGGAAAGGGAAATCTGAGCTTTTTTTTAATTTGTTTTGGTATTTATTTTTCTTCCTTCCGAAACCACAGGAGAATTACGTGAGAAGTGGGTGTGTATGCAATATGTATGTTACAATAATTAGCGTTTAGACTGAAATACCCTCTTTAGTCTCGCAGGAGACACGTGTCATTTCTAAATTCTGGTTTCATAATAGATTAAATGAAGTTAGAGCAGAGGATTAAATGCTTCAACGGCGATCAGACTAGAATGAGGACTCACCAGGTGTACACGTGTCGTAATTGCATTCATTAAGTGTGTCTTACAACACCACGTGATGTTTAGTTGTTGAGAACTCCAACGGCCGCGAGGGTAGTATTGCAAATTAATTATGTTTATTCTTTGGGATTTGTTTATGCGGTGAATTCATGAAATTTGTTTTGGTCCAGCACAAAAAAAAAAAAAAAAAAAAACCGTCCGAAAGAGCAAAAGCATCTATCATCTAATGAAAATTCTCTGAAAAAAAAAAAAAGTACATGTTAAATTTTTTAACACTTACTTATTTGCACCAAGGCTACAAATATTCCGAAATTAAATCTTAAAATCATTCTTACATAACCAACACAGTATTATAGCTATTCTGGCCAAAGTTTTAAAAATGATATGTAGAAACAAAAATTATAGCTCAACCAAACAGTCATTAATGATGTTGAAAATTATACACCAATAAATTCACTTGACCCAAGGTATAAATTTCATGTGCATAATTTATGTTAAAACTGATGAAGAGAAGAGAATTGCTACATTGGAAATTGACCCAAAAACAGAAAGGTGGAAGATGTATTTCGCTTTTTTGGGTTATAAATTTATAATAACCATAGAAATAAGACAAGAAGTCGTGAATTTGACCCAAACGCAAAAATGTCATGATCAATGACCATAAAATTATTGAGCTATTTTTTTATTGCATTATTCAAATTTTTTTTTTTTTTTTGAAACCTAGTTTTTTTGGTTGCGTAGCTGATAGTGATATCATTATGTGATCATCAGGTAAAGATTCTTGTGTTGTGGTGGTGACCACTTTGACGGTTTGACCCCAATGTGAGAGGGACAACTTTGGCTTTTTTTTTCTTTTTTCTTTTTTTTTTTTAGGAGAGGTACTAATCTCATAGTTTAGTTTTGTTAAACAAAATTAATTCAATAAACAAAGTCCTAGTTTAGTTTGCTGTTATTTGGTACCATTCATTGACTCAATATTAATACCACACAAAATCAATGGCTTATAAGCCTTATATTACCGTTTAAAAAATATATTTATAATTCCTTATTATAAAATACGGCTTCAAAAAGTGCTTATTAATGTGCTCCCTCTCATTAATAATGCTTCCCAAAACAAAATGGCTCACAGATAGTATAATCATTTCACAACCACCTTTTTATTTTATTTTTTTCATTACTTAATTAATCTTCCATATTTCCAACTCCGAGGTCATAAATCTTCTTTATGGTCATATTGCTTTTTGCTCGAGGGTTTCCACAAAAAAGAGTTTTAGTCTTGCTTCCCTTTATTTCTCCACCAATATGAGGATTCTTTCTGCGGGCTTTAATTATTAGCTCTTAGCCCCTTACTATACCGAACATTAAAACAAATTAAATTAAAAAAGAGGAACCTGAGAGCGGAATATTGTGTTCCATTTGAAAATACCCTCCAAAATAGCCCTCCTAAACTCATTTTATTACGCAATTTATACATACAAATAAGTATTCAACAAACTAAATTAGGAATCGGCGAAAAACTCTAAAAACCAATATCTAAGGATCAAAACCATGGCACAAGAGAATACTTACTTCTCTCCATATAAAATATATTCGGTTGAGGATATCATCAAGACTCTAAAAGTTTCTTTTCCTCCTCGAGCATTTTTTCCTCTTCGAGTATTTCCAACCATTTCAGTCCCAGATCGCACCCCGCTCTCGCCGCTATCTCGAACTGTTCTTTTGCCATCTCTCTTCGATCCTTTTTACGGCTTTCCTCTTCGCGTCTCCATCTTTGGGTAATGGGAGCTTTCTTTGAGCTTAATCTTAGTATGGACTCGGGTATTTCGACGCCTGAGCTTCTTTGATATTAGTTCGATGTAATATTTTTTGGTGCCTGTGAAGTAACCAACGAACAGAAAGAACTAACCTTTGAGAAGAAGAGACCCACATGCTATCGCAGCACCGGCGTGATTCTTCATGTTTTCGAAAGGGATTGTGAGTCAACAAAAAAATTCAAATTACACTAACTTTGAGCTTGGAACATTTGTAAATTACATGGTCGGTAAAGCCGTTTCAGATTTGAAACCATACTAATTCTTGCTAGGTGTAATCAGAGAGGTTTTGGAGAGAAGAGGTTGTGTATTTCTCATTCACGTAATGGGTATTTATACAAGTTAGACAAGAAACGTAAAGGAAAGAAATGAATTACAATAATTACATAATATTCTATTCTAATAACTATCCAATATTCTATAATAACTACCCAATATTATGTTCACATTCTAACACTCCCCCTCAAGCTGGAGCATATATGTTAATCATGCCCAGCTTGTTACAAAAATATTCGACCCGAACCCCATTAAGAGCCTTCGTGAAAATGTCTCCTATTTGATCGCCTGTCTTTACATATGAGGTGGAAATCAAGCCTTGTTGAATCTTCTCGCGAACAAAGTGACAGTCGATCTCAATATGTTTTGTTCTCTCGTGGAAAACTGGGTTGGATGCGATATGGATGGCAGCTTGGTTGTCGCACCATAATGTTGCTGGCAAAGTGACGTTGAAGCTTAATTCAGTCAATAGCTGTTGTATCCACATTATCTCGCATGTTCCTTGGGCCATCGCTCTGTATTCCGACTCCGCACTTGATCTTGATACGACATGTTGCTTCTTGCTCTTCCATGAGACCAAGTTTCCTCCAAAAAATACGCAATATCCAGTAGTTGATCTTCTGTCTATCTTGGACCCTCCATAGTCTGCATCTGTGAAGCATTCAATCCGATTGTGACCATGATTTGAGTATAGGATTCCACGTCCTGGTGCTCCTTTCAAGTAACACAAGATCTGTTCCAATGCTGCCCAATGATCAACTGTCGGAGATGCCAAGAATTGACTTACTATGCTGACGGAGTATGCAATGTCTGGACGAGTAACGGTGAGGTAGTTCAACTTGCCGACCAATCTTCTATATCTTTCAGGATCATCCATTGGTTCTCCCTCCTTAGTAAGCTGTATGTTGGGAGTCATTGGGGCACTGCATGTTCTGGCACCTAATTTTCCTGTTTCGGAAAGCAAATCAAGTACATACTTCCTTTGCGATAAGTATATACCTTTTTTGCTTCTCGATACTTCAACACCCAAGAAGTATTTTAGCGTGCCCAAGTCTTTTGTTTGGAACTGAGTGTGGAGGAATGCTTTGAGAGACGAAATGCCGGTAGTATCACTCCCTGTAATTACTATGTCGTCAACGTAAACAACTAGGAGAATGACACCATCTCTTGTGCTCCTGAAAAATACAGAGTGGTCAGATTTGCTCTTTCGAAGCCCAAACTCTTCAAGGGCATGGCTAAACCTTCCGAACCAAGCACGAGGGCTTTGTTTCAGCCCATACAACGCTTTTCGAAGACGGCAGACACGGCCACACTCCCCCTGAGCAACAAAACCAGGAGGTTGCTCCATATACACTTCTTCATGTAGGTCGCCGTGTAGAAAAGCATTTTTTATGTCAAGTTGGTGAAGGTGCCAGTCATGAGTTGCTGCCAAGGAGATGAAGAGTCGGATGGATGTCAACTTGGCAACAGGAGAGAAAGTATCGGAATAGTCAACGCCGTATGTCTGGGCAAAGCCTTTAGCGACTAAGCGGGCCTTCAATCGAGCAATCGTGCCATCTGGATTCATTTTGACCGTAAAGACCCATTTACATCCAATTGCCCGTTTCCCTGAAGGAAGAGTAACCAACTCCCAAGTACCATTGTCATCTAAGGCATTCATTTCCTCTGTCATTGCTTTCTGCCAACCTGGATGATCTAATGCCTCACGAACAGTTTTAGGAATGGTGATAGAGTCGAGGGATGAAACAAAGGCATATGAGGAGGATGACAAAAGATTATATGAGATAGATGAAGAGATGGGGTAAGTACACTGTCGTTTACCTTTGCGTAATGCAATGGGAAGATCTTCGATTGGAGGTGGATCTGATGACGAAGGACCCGGTGTAGGACATGTCTCTGGAGGATCAATGAGCGTGTGTGGTACCGGACGGATACGACGAGTGTAGATCTTGATCGGAGGAGGAGGAGGTGCAACGCTAGGAGCAGGTTCAATGGTGTCTGTGGAGTCAAGTGCTATGGTGTCTGTGGAGTCAGGTGCTATGGTGTCTGTGGAGTCGGGTGCTAAAGGAGGTGATACTTGTGAGGGAGATGGAACGTCTGGTGAAGTAATGGAATAGACTAAAAGATCATCGTCCTCGGGAGGTGGCAAGGTTGATTTCTCAGATGTGAAGTATGGTAAGTGTTCTAGAAAGGTGACATCGATAGACACAAGATACCTTTGAAGACTAGGACAGTAACATCGATACCCTTTTTGAAGACGAGAGTATCCCAAAAACACACATTTTAAGGATTTTGGATCTAACTTTGTAAGACCTGGACGAACATCCCGAACAAAACATGTACTACCGAAGATTTTTTGTTTAACGGGAAACAAAGGCTTTTGAGGGAATAATGTTTTGTAAGGAATCGCACCTTGAAGAACAGATGATGGCATACGGTTGATAAGAAAACACGCAGTAGAGATGGCATCAGCCCAAAAACACTTTGGAACACCTGTTTGAAATAGCAAAGCTCGTGCAGTTTCAAGAAGGTGTCGATTTTTGCGTTCAGCAACTCCATTTTGGGACGGAGTATCAACACATGAAGTTTCATGAAGCATGCCATGTTGGGTCATGTAATTTTGAAATTGACTAGACATGTACTCTTTGGCATTATCACTACGGAAGGTGCGAATAGAGATATTGAATTGAGTACGAATCTCAGTACAAAAAGAGCAAAATAATGAGAATAATTCAGAACGCGTTTTCATTAAAAATAACCAAGTTACACGAGAAAAATCATCCACAAAAGTGACGAAGTATCGAAAACCTGGTTTGGACGTAATAGGACATGGACCCCAAACATCTGAATGAACTAATTCAAACGGAGCGCTAGATCGTTTATTGATCCTAGGGCTAGAACTAAGGCGATGATGTTTAGCAAACTGACACGACTCACAATCTAAAGTCGAAATTGAGCGAAATTGAGGACAAAGAAGCTTGAGAAGAGGAAGGGAAGGGTGACCTAAACGACAATGTTCTTCAAGGGCAGACGTGGTGCTGGAACAAGCAATGGATTTGGGTGTGTCGAGAATGTAGAGGCCTCCAGATTCATGTCCTTTACCAATAGTCCGTTTCGTCATGAGATCCTGAAAAACACACGAGTTTGGGAAAAATGAGATTGAGCAATTTAACGTTTTTGTGAGTTGGCTAACAGACGAGATTAAATGATAGGTTGGGTAAGTGCAAGACTTGCGATAGCGTCAAAGAAGAAGTGGGTGTGATAGTGCCAGAACCAATAACATTGGAAGGGGATCCATCGGCTAAGGTAACCGTGGAAGCGGAAGCATGAGGTGTAAGGGTGGAGAAAAGTTTTGAATTACCTGTCATATGATCTGTGGCACCAGAATCAATGACCCATTTGGAGGATGAGGAAAGAAGACACGCACTCGGGTTACCTGATTCGGCAATGGCAGCGACAGAGGGTTTTGAAGTCCTTAGTGATTCTTGATACTCGACAAATTTGGCATACTCATCAGCAGGGACACGAACCAAATTGTTGTCGGAGGATGCAGCATGAGCAGATGGGTTCTTTTGATTCTTGTACTGAAGCTTTCGGCACTCTTGGATCGTATGACCTGGTTTCTTGCAGTAGTTACAAGTGACTGCGGCAGTGTCTGTTGGACGAGACTCTGAATTCCTTGGGGCTCCAGGTTTGTAATAGGCGGGGCGGCTTGAGCTATGTGTGTTTCGGGATAGTAAAGCTCCAGTGACAGGATTAGACGGGGCTCCCTCTGTGCGAAGAACGCGGCTGAACACCTCTTGGAGAGAGGAAATGTCGGAACCAGAGATTATCTGAGATCTTGCAGTGTCAAAGGTTGAAGGCAGTCCCGCAAGAAAACTCATAATGGCCATTTGCTCACGCTGTTGCTGCTGAACTTTCACATCGGCACTGAAGGGCAGCAACATGTTGAGCTCTTCATAGATCTTCTTGAACTCCATAAAATAGGTGGTGAGAGATTGATCCTGTTTTTCAGCCCTGTAGAAGGCTTTGCATACATCGAACATGCGAGAGAGATTCCCTTTTCCAGAATAAAGGAAATCCAAATAGTCCATTAATTCTTTGACGAACTCGCAGTGATTAACAAGACCAATTACCTCACTACCAATGGAGTTACGGATTTGGAGGAAAAGGCGAGCATCTTCCCGAAGCCATGCTTGCTTTGACTCGTCACTTGGAGCTGTATCGGTTAGATGATCATCTTTGTCGATACTTCGAAGGAATAACCGGATGGTTTTGCTCCAATCGAGGTAATTAGAACCACTCAACTTGTGGTCGGTGATCTTCGAGAGGATCGGCATGATTTCCGGTACACCAACAGCCTTTATCTCAGCCATGTCGTTTTAGAAAGAGTGAGCAGCTAGACGGAACGTCGAAGAGATGAACCTGAGAATTTTTTTTTTTTTTTTTTTTTTTTTTTTTTTTTTTTTGCGGCAGCGGCGGCGGCGGCGCGTGGGTTGGCGGAATGAACAGGTTTTGGCACAGAATTGATCGGAATTGAGTTTCTGAATGGTCTGGGTAAGTGGTGAGTGTAAGGGATCGATGGATTTAGATGATAATGATGAAAAGATTTCGGAGGCTTAGAAGATTTTCTGAAAAAAAAATCTGAAACCCTAATCTGGTGGTTTAGGGCAGATTAATCTCGAACCCAGGTAATGGGATGTTTGATTTCGAATTTTTGGGAATTTTCGGATGGCTCTGATACCATGTAATCAGAGAGGTTTTGGAGAGAAGAGGTTGTGTATTTCTCATTCACGTAATGGGTATTTATACAAGTTAGACAAGAAACGTAAAGGAAAGAAATGAATTACAATAATTACATAATATTCTATTCTAATAACTATCCAATATTCTATAAGAACAAACTAAGCTACTGTAGTTCTCGTGTAAGTTAATCGATTATATATTCTTACCTAGGATCATAAATAGGGGCGATGAACAGGTACGTACATTCGGTAATTATCATTTTTATTTGAACTTAGTTAACCCAAATCCTGTAATTACTTCCACTAATCAGGGAGTTTTGACAACGAAAAGCTATCCCAGCAAGATCTCGCGAATAACAAGTTTGTGAATTACATGGTCGGTAAAGCCGTTTCAAATTTGAAACCATACCAATTCTTGCTAGGTAACAAACTAAGCAACTGTAGTTTTCGTGTAAGTTAATCGATTATATATTCTTTCCTCGGATCATAAATAGGGGCGATAAACAGGTACGTATTTCGATTATTATCATTTTTATTTGAGACCGGGTTCGGAACTTATAACAAGTTCCAAAAGCGCTTACCTGACTTACTGTTATTTCGTCCAACTCTCCCAAAAGCTCAAGCTAGTGTAATGTGAGGTGGGCTAATTTTTAATTTATTCATTTTAAATAACCGTGGGTATCACTATCCCCCGATTATTTAGTGGTCTCGAGACCTAACTCCTAGTGGCCCCGAATATTTTAGCCTACGCGGAATCGAACTTGAAGACCGTGGACCAACATTTAAATTTATTTTTTATATTTAAAAAACTGCAAAACTCTATCCTTCTTTTCCAAACCTTTGAAGCCATAAAAGTAACGAACCTTCAATGACGCCTTATGAAAATACGATACAGCCATGGCCACGTCTTTAGGCACCCAGTCTCCCGCCAAATACATGACGCCTAAAAGATAAAGTGCATCTGGTTGCAGCTACGAAAAAATAAGTACGGAAAAGCTTCGTCAAGTTTCAAAAAGGCGTTTTTTTTAAACCATCACAAAAAAAAATTACGTCTTCACGCCGATGTACATACTTGTTCAGCGGCCTTCTTGATATAGTACATAGCTTGTTGATCCCTCTTGGCATGGGGTATCTGTTGAAACCCAAAAAAGAAACAGTGAGCGCCGAAACGGAACAAAGCATGTATAGCTTATCTCCTCGCACGATAAAAGAGAATAGGTAGGGAAAAAAATGAAACGAACCTCCTTTCTAATCCAACAACCGACTTCATATTGCGCATCTTTGAAACCCATATTTGCAGCTTCTGCAAGCAACGCAGCTCCTCTGTTGGAATCGAAGTATATCACCGGTAGTTAAAACTTAGAAGTAAACAGATACATATATAAAGCAACTGGCTCCAATTAATCCCAAAACGAGTAAACAATGTTCATAAGCAATTTACTAAAAAATATATTTCTGATGCAGATTGCAATGTATGAGTAATTCTTTTTTTTGGTCCATTAGATATATAGCCATATTAACAGTTTCACATTTCTATATAACCAACATTTCGTAAATCTTAGGTAAAAAGCAACGTCCATGTATTTACACATGTAAATTGACGTAAATACCCCACCATTTTATTTCAATGAAAGGGCAAACCAGGAATGACACGTCCTCGTTATGGCTATTTACCTAAGATTTACGAAACGTTGGCTATATAGCAATCTCAAACGTTTTAGTTGGCTAGTTACCTAATTTTTTGTTCTTTTTTAGGCTATTAAACGATTACTACTAGAAAAAATATGAAGCTTTGGTGAAGCAAGTACAATGGGCAGAGCTATTCGTCGACAAGGGTTGGCCGAGAGCTTTCAAAAGGGTCGGGCCGGCTGCCCGCTGAATGCCCTGGGCTAGACTTGGGGAGAGGTTTATATTTTTTTCATATCAAATGTTAACTTATTATTAATAAACGAAAAAGAGCCCAAAAAAATTTAGTGCCTAGCTCCGCCACCAAGCAAACATACAAAATCCTTGGTTTAGCATATCTACCGAACAACCGATTTCCCTTTTGGCTTGGATGAGCTGAGATAGGTCATAGGTAAATTGACAGCCAGCTTTCGAGCTCTAAAACCTTTCGGACAAATGATATATCCAGGCTAATCAGATTGTTTCTTTTACATTCCTCAACTAGTAACAGAATCAAATATATGAGAGTACTTACACTGCCTTACAAGCGAGAGGGGTATCTTCATATCTCATATGCAACCTTCCCAACCAATATCTCGCGTGCACATTCGTGCTGTCCGCCGATAAAGCCAACTCGAAATTCTCTCTCGCAGCCTGATTTTCACACGAAAAACTGACAATTTGACATATCTCAAAATAGATTCAATTCGAGCTCTTTCTTTCACCAATTTAAGATCAATCGCGACCAATACACAGACAGTTAATCATGGACCACTAAAAATTCAACACAACAATGAATCTCAAATGCTACACATAATAAACATAATAATGTCATTGTTCAAAAAATAAAATTAATGATTGTCTAAACCAAAATTAGTTACTTGCAACCTTTTGGAAATCTACTAAACACATTGCTGCTATTATTACTTCCTTCGCTGTAAGATTAAAAGCTTACGAAGTTGAAAATTTATCGAACCTCATAATATTTCTATCTAAAATCTTGAAATGCCAAAAAATTCAACACAACGATGAATCTCAAACGTTACACAAAGTGTAATCAACCCTAAAAAATCATTGTATAAACCAAAATTAGTTACTTATACAACTTTAATAGTTCTATACTTCCCTTGCAGTAATCTTAGAAGCTAACAAAGTTGAAAATTTACCAAACCTCGTCATATTTCTATCTAAAATCATGAAATGAAAAAAAGAACAGAATAAAATGAAATTCAGAATCGAACCATTACCCTAAGAAGAGGAATCAGGCGTTGATCGTGAAGGTCGGCGTAGTCAATGACTCGGTCAACTTCTTGTAAAGCACTCCAACCTCTGCCTAGGTACTCCATGGATTTCTTGTTCCTACTGTGAACCTCTCTCTGGAAATAAAAATGGAGCGAAAAGCGTCAAATTGTGATCGTAAGGGAGTGTGAATCGGAAAATTAGGACGAATTTTAAACCTTTTGGTTGAATTGAAGCAGAACATTTGTGCTTCGTCTTTGAGTGGCCTTTGCGAAGATTTTGCCAAGCATTTTTTTTTTCTTCCCCTGCGTGAAATTAGGAGCCTGAATTTTTATTCTTTCGTAAAAATAAAAAAAATACTATGAATATGACGATGGGCCAAATATGTGAATCGGCTTTAATGGGATGGGCCGTATTTGGAAGGCTGTATGTTTTTTTTTTTTTTTTTTTTTTTATCTTCGAAAAACTACATAAATAACTTAAAAAGTCATTTTCATATCTTACTCATATTTTCAAAATATTTCAGTAGTAACCATTTACCTTTTCAGGACAAAAATACCCTCATGTTTCAAAAATATATTCAACATTTATTGAAATCTTATCAATAGTTATTGAAATCTGATTAACAATTACTAAAATTTGGTCAGTAATTATTGTAATTTGATTAACGGTTATTGAAATTTGGTTAAAAATTATTAAAATCTGGTTCAAAATATTTGTATATTAAAATCTGGTTAACAGTTATTGAAATCTGGTTAGAGATTATTGAAAATGAAAACTTCAAAAATTAAACCGATTGTTCGTGAAAACTAAAAAATTCAGTGACTAATGTTGAAAAAAATTACGGAAAATAGCTTCGTTCGACTATTTCCACTTTTTTCTTTTCTTTTTTTGGAAATGCTATTGTGGAGGGTTTTGAGGAGAATGAGACTCGAGCCTACCTAGTCAATGGTGATCGATTTTTTTCACATATTTCAATGAGTTTTCATATATATTTTATACACTATCTCCTGCATCTTGATGAAAAAAAAATTGTATTTGATTTTGTTCAATAGTTTTGACTTTTGAAGCACTTCTATGCAATCTGATATTCATTTCGACGTCCTTGTTAAATTCTATATAAAAAAATCATGGTTTAATCATACGTTGTTAAGAAGAAAAACAAAGCGATCTTGTTTACTTCTTCGATATAATTCGATGTACAATTAGATAGCCATATTAAATACATTTAAAAAATGGTTTATGTCGACCGACTGTCATTCCCGCCAATCTCGGTCTCACATCCTAGTGAGGGATTGTTAATTGTGGTTGAAAGATATTTTCATCCCTACTCCTAGCTCTAGGAACCTGATAGATGTTTGGATTTGAAATTTTGATGGTGAAAAGAGGGGTGCTATTTGTGTTCTCTTTAGGTTGTTTTAGTTTGGTTTACATTTAAAATAGTTGAAATAGCATTCAATAGCCATTTTTTGTAATTTTTTTAATATTAGCCGCTGAACTTTTTATTTTTATTTTTTATAAATAAACGTTTTAATTTTTGAAGTGTTCATTATGCCCATAATATCTGTTAATCAGATTTCAATAACTGTTAATCATATTTCAATAACTGCTAACCATATTTTAATAGTTGTTCATCAGGGTAACCAGATTTCAATATACCAATATTTTTAACCATATTTCAATAACTGTTTACTAGATTTCAATAACTGTTAACCAGATTTCAATAATTGTTGACCAGATTTTGAATACAAGGGTATTTTGGTCCGCGGAAAAGAGAAACAGTTATTGCCGAAATGTTTTGAAAACACGAGTGAAATATGAAAAGTGGCGCACGTTTTAGACTAGTTATGTAATTTTTCCTTTAGAATATGCAGTTTGTGTTTCCCCAAATAACTCAATTAATAGGCAGGAATTATTTGGAAAAAGTTGTCAATTTGATTGTAGTTAATAGAATCAATGGCTAATTAACTATAATTAATTGAACGTAGATTATTATGCAAACTTAATTTTTTTATATAGTGATATAGTTATAGAACCCTTTTTTTTTTAAATATCATATTAGCTTTGTCTAATTTAGTTTACTCTCATATTTTTTTAGTTAGCTCTCATTTTTTTAGGGTAATTTTGCTAAATAGCTAGTTTAATGTACTAGATTTGGAAAATAGTCGAGATTTATCTAAAATTAGTGAAATAGCTCAAATGTGCAATAACCATATTTTAAAAAAAATGGCCATAGAATCAATGTTTTTTTAAACTAATAAATCTCTTATGATAATCGTTAAAAAATTTAATCTTGGTGTCAAAACAAATTTGATAATATAATTTTAGTTACTTTGCCAAAAATTTGAAATTTTAACTATTTTGATAATCAATTAGTTTCAAATGACTATTTGATATAATTTTTTATTTTTATTTTCAAGAATTTGTTTTACTCATAGTTAATTAATTTACTGTGGACATACTGGAAATTTTTTTTAATAAAATGATTTTTTTTTTTTATAAAAAAATAGTAGACTGTTGGACTACAATTCTAGTTGTCTTGTCCCATTTTATTTTTCTAAACGAAATGTCTGATTTCAGATCGGATCTCAATGTTAAAAAGAATGTTAAAAATACATCTTCTCCTTTTGGCCGTAAACCGAGTGAAGTCATTGTGGACATACAGGACAATTTTTTTAATAAAATGATTTTTTTTTTATAAAAAAATAGTAGACTGATGGACTACAATTCTAGTTGTCTTGTCCCATTTTATTTTTCTAAACGAAATGTCTGATTTCAGATCGGATCTCAATGTTAAAAAGAATGTTAAAAATACATCTTCTCCTTTTGGCCGTAAACCGAGTGAAGTCATTACTTGACAACGATAGTTTAAGTTATAAGTAGCAATCAGATTGATTGAAACTCTTAGAGCGAATTTTACATTCCACGTGGCATCAGAAATTCATTCTTAACGTCTCAAAGGTCACTTTCAGAAAAAGGAAAAAACATTCGATAGAGAAAAGGAGTAGATTCCAAGTTCCAACCGTGAATGCACTTGAAAAAAAGATTGAGATTTTCACCTTTTTTATATAATAAATCTCCCTAAAAAGTCATTAATAAAGAACCACAATGAAGCCAAAGAAAAAAAGCAAACTATAGATGACGAGTTCGTTAATAATTCGGCAAAACTTAGGTGAATAATATAGCTATTCCATCACACATATCTTATACAAGCTCACCTCGTGTGTGTGTGTATATATATATATATATATATATATATATATATATTTAGTGTTTTGACTCAAATTCTTTGTTTATTAGGGGTATTTTTACTTGCGGAGTTGTTTTTTTTTTTTTTTTCTCAAAACATTTTTTTTAAGGCAGCTTTGCTGCAGTGGAGATTGAACCCACGACCTCCACACATGAAGTGGTGTGGAATTACCACTAGACTATCTTAGGTACCACTTCTCAAAACATTTTTAAAGCTTCATGTTTTTAAATGACATCGGTTGAGATTGAACCCACAATTTCTTCATTGGAGGTGACGTAAAATTATCATTAAATTAAATTAGGTATAATTTCAACACTTTAAATTAAATTTATTTAGCTCAATTATAAATCAAATATTCATTAGATGAGTTCAAGTCACGAAAAAAAAACATAATCAAATAATAATTTCGAGCATAACAATGGAATGCACCAAAAAAATTAAATGAAAGTGATTTTTGATGGAAAAAAAAAACTTCTTACACTTGACTCTTGAGCACAATTCGGGGTAAATAATTTTTTTCACCCATTTATTTTTGAATAACAATAATAATTAAACTTATTTAATCTTTTTTTAATAAATAAAGAAATAAGGTCTTAGTAGCTAAATTGTGAATTGAAACAAATTAACTTGGAGGAAGTCTCAAGTTATCGACATAGACTGTGTCAAATTTTATCAGTTTTGCTTATAAACTTAAAATCTGGTTAATTTGTTAGAATATATTTTTTTCTTCTTAAAACTTATTATTTTCCAAACATTTAATTTTTTAATATTATTTTGTAAACTAGAAGGGCAAATCCGTCATCACGGCGAAATACCGGGACCCTAACCATGGGTCCATGATTACGAACAAAAATTATATAAATATGAGAGAATCTCCCAAGCTTTTGGCTTTGAAACGACCATCTACACCAAGAAACGTTCTAAAAATCTAAATTAAATACAATAATAAATAAATAAATCAAAATTAGAGAGGAAAAAAATATCATACAACAGCCATGGGAGCTGTGAGTGTATGGAACGCCATGAAAGTAGCAGAGGAAGCTTCGGAGAAATCAACGTCTCAGATCCACCACTCGTCGCTCTCGGTCGACCCTTCCTTGTCTCTCCCTCTAGTCACACCTCGCGTCATGTCAGTTTCTCTCTCTCTCTCTCTCTCTCTCTCTCTCTCTCTCTCTCTCTCTCTCGAGCAGTGACTTTGTGTTCGGATTTCGATTACTTAGGGTTTTGTTGTTTCGATGGAGATTTTTCAGTTCGTTCGCGAGGAATTAAAATGATACGTGGGAAGGAGCTAAGTATAGCTTATTGATTGCTTTAGAAATAGCAAGATCCGAACTCCGTGTCTATTTATGTATTGCTGTACTTTGATTTAGCTGTAAATTTATCAATGGTTGTGTGTGTAGAGAGAGAGAGAGAGATTTTGGTACGCATTTCTCTGTGTAACAAATTAGGTTGAACTTGGTTTTGCAGCGAGTTATGCAAGGATTTGTTTGAACAATGGTCTAAGCTTGACAATTCACGCTTCTCTGTTGAGACTGTCTCTGGTGGCATCACAAATTTATGTGAGTTTCTCTTTGGTTTAGTTGTGTGGTAGAGTACATAAATCATATAAGGAAAGGAAAAATAAACTGTGTTTCTCACAAGGAGTTTAATTTGCTGCAGTGTTGAAAGTTTCTGTGGCGGAAGAGAATGGAAATGATGTGGCTGTAACGGTTCGGCTATATGGACCTAACACCGATTATGTTATCAATCGGGAACGTGAATTGCAGGTAATATGATTAAGCTTTGTAGTTTGGTGGTTTTGTAGACATTTAGTTGTTGATATATGTTTGGAATCTGTATTAGGAAAGTCTCGAGTTAGCGTTTGAGATTTAATAATGATAATAAATTAATAAACTTCCTATTCCATACATTGAAACTTGATAGTTAGTTGTGTGCATCAGAGGACCAAAGCATTCTTGAATCGTTCCAAAGCCCAAGCCGGGAGTTAAGTCTTAATCATTGCCTAAGTAAAGCTAGGATCAGAGAGTGTTTTATGTGAAGATGAAATTATTATTATTATTATTATTATTTTAATGAAATATGCTAGTACTGTTTAGCTAATGGCTATAGTTTTCAGATTCTTTCATTTTAAAATGTCATTGCCTTTTTTCCTTGCATGCGTTGTGTTGCAATTACTCCATGTATATAAATATAAATTTTGTTTAGGCCATCAAATACCTCTCGGCTGCAGGGTTCGGTGCTGTTTTGCTTGCTGTTTTCAGCAATGGCATGGTCCAATCTTTCATCAATGCTCGAACACTTACTCCTTTAGGTAAGGACTTTCTGTCTCGAAAACTTTAATGGCCTCTTTTCTTTTTGGTGAGAAATTTAAATGTTCATGTCATCTGAGCAAGCTTCTTATTGGGAACT
Source organism: Urtica dioica subsp. dioica (assembly GCF_054948205.1). NCBI lineage: Eukaryota > Viridiplantae > Streptophyta > Magnoliopsida > Rosales > Urticaceae > Urtica > Urtica dioica. Next base: position 34,863,329 of record NC_142760.1, read on the forward strand.
TAATTTATCTATTTGTTTCCTGTATCGGGAACCTAATTAAAGAGCAATTAGGTTGATTTAATTCCACGAACTGATTCTTGTTTTATCCTTAAATCACCACGTTTTTGGGAAATGAATATAAACAAAATCACGGCACAGTGGTTATTTAACACTCCCAGGACTTGTATTTGAAACAACCCTTTGTGTGATTTAGTACGATTGATGGATCAACTTTTTTTTTATTATATAAATTATTGGTCGATTTATAGCGAATCATTGAGAGGTGATACCAGGCGTAGCACCTGTCCAGTAACATGATTTCATCTTGGTGAATTGGGAGCTCTCGAACAAAATGATTTCATTTCTACCCTGCTTTTCCAGACATGAATAATCCAAAGTTAGCTGCTGAAATAGCCAAGCAACTCCGAGACTTTCATCAAGTTGAAGTTCCAGGTTCAAAGGAGCCCCAATTGTGGAATGACATGCTAAAGTTCTTTGAGAAAGGTATTTTTTTAAAACAAAAGATTCACTTGCCCCTTTTTACATTTGATACACTCTTTAGTGGGTACAATTTTCTTATGGATGCGTTGCTTTCTTTTTCCGTAGCATCCAATCTTAAATTTGATGATGGCGAAAAGCAAAGAATATATGAAACCATTTCTTTTAAGGAGGTCCATAAGGAAATCATCGAGCTCAAGGTATTAGTCCATCAACTCAGAGCTTGCTCGCCTCTTCATTGTAATCATAATCCTCTTCGTTTACATTTACGATGTCAGGGTGAATATATGGTTCTATTTTTCCGCACAACATAGCATAGGAATCAGTCCCAATGAGAAACACTCGGTAAATTAGATTACAGATTATTGTGAACAGTCATTTACATTAGATTTTCCACTCCAGAACCAAATCGAAGGCCCATTGTTGATGTTTCTGCGAATAATTAATCTCACGAGAGAGGGATTTGTCATTGCAAATATAAGTTAATATGAGGGAGAGAAAAAAAAAATTGTAAAATGGATGTTGGTCGGAGACAGAAATCTTATCGGTGGTTTACAGTTACATTTTTCCTTCCACTTCAACTTATACACTTATAAACCCTCATGTAAGGCTTAAACAACATCATATAATTTACACTTATATGTTTCGTGATGGATAAACAGAAATCTTATCAGTGGTTTGCAGTTACATTTTTCCTTTCACTTCAACTTATACACTTATAAACCCTCATGTAAGGCTTAAACAACTTATCATATAATTTACACTTATATTTTTCGTGATGGATAAACAGGATCTGACGGATGGTCTTAGTGCTCCTGTTGTTTTCTCTCACAATGATTTACTCTCCGGAAATATAATGGTCAACGAGGAAGAAGGTATTACAGGAACACATCCACTTAGTTACATTATTTTCAAGCATTTGGTGAATGATGTACTTGTTTCCTATATTAAAGGGTCTTGAATACGAAGAGAGAATCTTAGTGGCCTATGGTTCATCTTGAATGAACCTTAAGCTGGTTTTGGGAGTTTGTTGTTTCGGGATCTTAATAAAGCCATCGCTTGAGTTTTATTCCGGCCATTTATATTCGATCACCAAGGTAATTTAGGAATCTATATTCTCGAAACCTGGTTGAATCGAAAAGGGACTTGAATTGTCCCCCACCGTATGTAGATGTGTACTAAAACGTGCTTAAATCTATAGATGTAGTATTATGCGTGTTATTTTGTTATTTTTTTTCCCTCAACATGTTACAAGTAGCTAACACAATCACTTTTTTTATTGAATATCTAGATAAGCTCTATTTCATTGATTTCGAGTATGGATCGTACAACTATAGAGGCTTTGACATTGGAAATCACTTCAACGAGTATGCAGGCTATGACTGTGACTATAACTTGTAAGTCGACATTCCCTCCTTTCGTACTGTCATCACATCTGACTTTGATGTACAATATTTGATTTGCTCGTTTCTGTCTGAATTCAGATACCCGGACAAGGATGAGCAATTCCATTTCTTCAGGCATTATTTACAACCCAACAATCCGCAAGAGGTATTAAAAAGTGAACAAAATTGAATATTTTTCAAGTAACAAACCGTTTTCATCCTTGGCTTGTTTCACTTTGTGTATTTCTAAACAGGCATCTGAAAAAGACCTTGAAAGTCTGTATGTTGAGGCTAATATTTATGCCTTGGCTTCACACTTATACTGGGCTTTATGGGGAATAATTCAGGTGAGTCTATTTCACCAATTCTGTTTCTTCTGATAAAAATGGAACCATAAAAAAAAGTCACTAAAATAAATGAAACCCCTCTTCTGTAGGCAAAAATATCTTCGATCGATTTCGACTATGTCGGATATTTCTTCCTTCGATACAACGAATACAAGAAGCAAAAGGAGAAGTACTTCTCGATGGCGATTTCTTACCTCTCGAAATCTGGGTCGGCCTAAACCTCTCTGTTCGACATGTAATATACAATAAATTTCGTTATCCTTTTTTCACCTGTAAAATTCTTTTGTCGTCTCTCCGTAATTTTCTATTTATAGAAATTTAAGAGAGCTCTAAACAAATAAGTGGCGTCGTGGAACCTGAAGTTGTTGCGATGTGGTTCAATAACATTTTGTATTTGGTCTATTTTTTCCACGTTATTGCCAGGGTGCTTTTGGTTCTTTAAAACAATACTGTGCTTAAAACTTCCTTTTGTGTTTTGTATTTACAAAAAAAAAACGTATGATGAAGACCAGAGGGTAGAGCAATTTACAGCAGCAAAAACAACAATCACACAATATTATACTTTCAGGAAACAAAACGTTGTATATGATATAATATGTGATACAAAGCATGGCCAGAGAAACAAAACATCCTCACCTATCTACTGTTCTCATGCCTACATGTAGAACAAACAAACAGACTTTTTGCATCTCTTGCCATCCCCTTGAGAAGAAAACCTGTGGTTTTCCTTCAGATATATCATAATAGCCCATCAAAATCACGTATTTAGAAATAAACATATAAAACCCCAAAAGAAGAAAAAACCAGAAAAGAGAGAAAGAAAAAAAATAAATAAAAAAAACCCCATCTAAGTTTGGTTCTGATGTAAATTTACAGCCTTGAAAGTTCAAGCTAGAAGAACCTGGCAGTGAACTATGTGACTCTTCAACCTATTCCTCCCAGCAAGGCTCGACCACAAATTAGTGACCATAGTCTTGAACTGCCCTTTCCCGGCGATGGTCTCCCAAAGATGCTCCGCGGCCGTCCCGTCATCGTCGTCGTCGCCGGATTTCGAAACGTCGACGAGCGATATGCTCATGTTGTTCCGCACGACGCAAAGCTTCCCGTTGAGCGCGACGAGAGAAGTGGCCTCGAGGGCCCGAGAATTCCCCAAATGGGCTCTGCTGTCGATGTGTCGGCTCCAAGAATCGGTGGCCTCGTCGTAGACCCTAATCTTGCACCCGTCCTTGCACTCCAAAGCGTAGAGCCGACCGTCGAGGGACGCGCTCGGGTTCCTCCAGCCCGCCACCATCCCGTCGTAGACCGGGTGCCACGTGTCGCTCTCCGGTTGGTAGACCTCGCTCAGGACCTGGCGGTGGGACCCGAGGCCCTTGAGGTACCACTTGCCCTCGTACACGACCCCGATGAAGGGCACCATGGCCGTGCTCATGTCGGAGATGAACGACCACCGGTTCTTGTTCGGGTCGTACACCTCGGCCGACCTCAGAGACCGAGGCGGAGCTCCCTCGTTCTCCCCGCCCGCCACGTACAGGCAGTTGTTGATCACGCATGACCCGAAGAAGTGCCGTCGCCTGTGCATAAACGTTATTTTTTTTTTGGGTTAACGTTAAATTGCCATCGTTCGACTTGAATGGATATTGATAATGACCCTTCTTACAATGACTACCTTAACCGAAAACATTTCAATGAACTAACTAAATAATTGGATAGGGCATTTATTTTATTTTTTTCTTTCGATAAATTGAAATTTCGGCTAGGGGTGCTCTAGCTTAATAGCCAATTGAAACTAATGGACTTGCCAAATAGCTAAGGTTTGTCCAAAGTTAGTGAAATAGCCAAAATTTACAAAAAAAAAAAATGCAAGCACCAAGTGTCGCAACTTTTTTTTTTTACATTGATAGATTGCTTATATATAGGGTTCAATATTTATATTGACAACGTAACTTTGGCTTATTTTGCTAAAAATTCAAAACCGTATATTACTATCAGCTAAGGTTTGTCCAAAGTTAGTGCAATAGCCAAAAATTTACAAAAAAAAGAAAAGTCCAAGCACAAAGTGTCGCAACTTTTTTCTTTTGACATTGATAAATCGCTTTATATATAGGGTTCATCGGCTTTACCTGAGCATATCGGGGGCGCGGTGCCACTTGTTGGTCCTGGCACTGTAAAAGATGACCCGTCTCATCGACCCTTTCAAAGGGTCTTTCCCGCCGAAGAGATAGAGGTGGCAGCCGCTGAGGACGGCACAGCCGAAGCCGAGCGCCTCTGAGTACTCCCGCGGCACCGGCGGCAGCGGCTGCCACAGCTGGCAAGCCGGGTCGAAGGCGTGCCACGAGATCTTGCCGTCCCTGTCCCTCTTGACGACGTACACCCACTCCTCCGCGGCCCCGAGGCTCCTCCTCAGGGAGTAGAAGAAGTTCCCTTGCAACAGCCGGTGCCACCTCTTGCACACGAGCCGGAGCTTCCTGTGCTCCGCCCGCGGGACCCGTATGAGGCACGCGATCGCGAGGTCGTCGGGGAGGCCCGGGAGGAGCGGGGACTGGTTCCGGCTCCGGTCCCCGCGACCGGGTTTCGTCCGCGTCGGGTGTATCGACGGCTTTATGTCCGGTCGCAGGCACAGCTTCGTCCCCGGGACGTACCTCTTCGCTCCCACCACGGTTTTCAGCCCCGCGTCGACTCTGCACAGACACGCTGTCGTGTCGACCTGAACAAAAAAAATTATTGAAGTTGACCCTTTTAATCATATCAACAAGATTTAAAGTGTCCTATTTTAGTCGAAGAATCAGGAGGCTGAAACCATGCCTAGACTATAACTCTTCAAAACTGATGAAAATAAATCCTGTTAGTTATTTCAACAAGACATGAAGGAATTAAGGTAGTTAGTGAACTGAATATAGAATAGTTATAAATTGTAGTCTTATGTATAAGGGCTATTTTTTTTTTAAAAAAAGAAACTCGAAAATATATTAAAAAGAGTAAAAAAGAAAGCTTCTACTATGAAGAAGCAAAATACAAGCTAGAAAACGCTGGGCCAATCTCTAGAAAGATCGGCGAGACTAAAAGAACAGAAATCGGGGTTGAGAGTCCCCAACCAAAAACCTATAGACCGGAAATGTATAAGGGCTATTTTATTATGCAACGTGTTTGTAAGAGATTTGTGGGAGAGGAAGAAATTCCTTTATGGGATAGAGCGGACCTCTCGAAAGTTCGGTAACTATATCTTTGAACTATTCCGTTTATCCTAATTTTATGTCGGTACAAATGGGCGAGGTTCGTAATATAAAGCAAGAAGACTAGTGAAAGGCAACACCTGTGCCGTGTTTATAAATTATTTTGCTCTTTTTAGTCGAAGAATCAGGAGGCTGGAACCATGCTTAGACTATGACTCTTCAAGACTATGATCAAAATAAATCCTCTTAGTTATTTCAACAAGACATGAAGGATCTAAGGTAGTTAGTGAACGGAATATAGAATAGTTATAAATTGTAGTCTATGTATAAGGGCTATTTTGTTATGCAAGGTATTTGTAAGAGATTTGTGGGAGAGGAAGAAATTCCTTTACGGGATAGAGCGGACCTCTTGAAATTTCGGTAACTATATCTTTGAATTATTGCATTTATCCTAATTTTCTGTCGGTACAAATGGGCGAGGTTCGTAACATAAAGCAAGAACACTAGTGAAAGACAACACATGTGCCGTGTTTATAATTTTATTTATTTATTTATTTTTTTTGTCGGAGAATCAGGAAGCGGGAACCATGCATAGACTATGACTCTTCAAGACATTTTCATTGAAATAACCAAAGAAAAGATGAGAGAAAAAACAGGACTAACTGAAGAAGCATTTTCAAGTTATATATGGACCTAAATGACTCTGAATATCGACCTGAATTTTTTTATTATTAAAATTGACCCTTTTAATCATATCAACAAGATATGAAGTGTTCCGGAAACTATCTTTGTATTTATTCCGTTTATCCTATTTTATATCGGTAGAAATGAGCGAGGTTTGTGACATGAATCAAGAACACAAGTGAAAGATAACACCTATGCCGGGAAGCTAGAACCATGCCGAGAGTATGACTCTTCACGCCATTTTTCATTGATTTACACAAAGAAAAGATGAGAGAAAAAAAAAAGGAGTAACTAAAGAAGTATTTTCAAGTTTAATAGGGACCTAAATGACTCTGAATAGACACGCTATGACAATAAGAATTATTAGAATCAACAGTCCTTTTAGTCATTTCAACAACACATACAGGATCTAATGTTGTTAGTGAACTGAATAGCCTTAAAAGTTGTTAGTCTATATATAAGGGATATTTTATGCATGATATTTGTACGAGATTTGTAGGAGAGGAAGAAATTCCTTTTGTGGGATAGAGCGGACCTCTCGAAAGTTCGAAAACTATCTTTGTATGATTCCGTTTATCCAATTTTCCATCGGTTAAAATGACGTTCGTAACAGAGCAAGAACACAAGTGGAAGATAACATACCTATGCCATGTTTAAAAATTATTTGGCTCTTTTACAATAGAGAATCAGGAAGCTAGAACTACGCCTAGACTATGACTCTTCAAACAGGACTAACTGAAGAAGAGTTTCAAGTTTAATAGGGACCAAAATGCTTAATCCTTCCTGATAAGAAAGTGGATAATTTGTTATTGTATCACTGTGATTACAGACAGTTCTAAATTCTAATGCTATTTGCTTCTGGTTATTGGAAGTGAAAGTTGGGCTTAATAATCATCATCATGGTTTATCTTTGTCTATTCTCAATTAACTTACTCAGTAGAGAGTTCAGTACCAAATGAAAGCACTGAAAAAAATTGTAAAGCAAGGACTTACACAAAACACAAATCAATTACAAAATCAAAATTCTAGCCTAAAACATTTTTATTTTGAATTTTTGTCATGACAGGCCTAAGAGCAAATTCATGTTAGCATATCAATATAAGATACCAAAGAGCAATAACAAATCAAAATGAGTATGATTAGATAAGACAAGAAGACTTACCAATGGAGGCTGAATCACTCTTTCCATTTCTCTCTTGCCTTTTTTTTTTATAAATATTATTCTTTTTCTCCCCCAAATTGCCAGTACCAAATCCGCCAAAGCAAGAACTCAAAACCCAAATGCAATTCTATCAATCATCATCATGATGTCTTGGACACATCAAAATGCTTTACACATCACACACACACTAAGGCCAATCTCGTCTCCCAAATCAGAAGAAAAAAAGAATTCAAAGATTTAAGATCATCCCAATGTTACCTTAAAATCTAACATCTTCAGTGTCTCAATAGATCAAAGAGTAGTAGTAAATTGAACCCCAAAAAATAGAAGCCAGTTCAACAAACAATCACCGATAAACTCCCCAAACCCTCGAAACCCACTTTCACGAAATCGAAGACCCAATTTCGATATGACTCCACCGAAAAGAGCTAGTTTATCAAAAGAGAAAATTCTCTCGGCGAGAAATAATTAAAAGAAGAACCTTTACCCAAAAAAAAAATCCCAAATGCGAAATCGAAGTTAGAGAGAGAGAGAGTGGTGAAATAAGAGATGGAGAGAGTCTGTCACCATTAATCATCAGTGGAGTTTTGGGCCCATTAAATTCAACGGCACAACCTACCAAGCACACACAGTGACACAAGAGAGAGAGAGAAGAGAAGAAAAACCTAAACCATTTGGGAGGTAAAAAACAAAGATGGGTGTTTTTATTTTATTTTTGTAGCTCTCAAATGATGACACTTCGATGGTGGAAGATAGAAACGCAAGAAGAAGACACAGAGGGACAGATTGGAAGATAGCTGTTGTTTGAATTCAGACTCTCTCAACACTGTAAATGTAATGAAAGGGTCAAATCCCATTTTTTTTAGCTCACTTTATTATTTATTTTGCATATTTTTTAGCTCACTTTTTTATTTCATTTTTTAATGATTTATTATTTATTTTTCCTATTTTTAGCTCACTTTTTATTTATTTTTATTATTTAGTATCTCTATGACTCTGTCTCATTTATAATTTTGAAAAAAAAAAGTGTATAGGCGAAGATTAAAAATATATAATATAGTGGGTTCCACAAACCCAAAAGCCATGGGTTTATAAAGTTAAGTAACTCCACCAACTATAGTTATAAATTAAATTTCAAATCAAATTTTACAAAGACTTTTCCGTTAATTCTCTCATATTATCATCCGTGTAAAGTGTTTGACCCACAAGCATCAACATTGTGTCACGGTCACCGTGTATAATTTTTTTTTTCCCTTCCTTCCTACTCCACTAAGGGTATATTAGGTATTTTATAAAGAAAATCCTATTTTGAGGACCCCACTAATAAGCCTCTTACGGTGGTGTGATTGATTGGATTATGATAACCAATTACTTTATAATATCACTATGATTCTTGTGTTCTTTTTTCCCTCACAATCTGTTTTGTTTCTCTATTAGTATTGTGATGTTTGCTTTTTAGTGATTTACATAGGATGTTTTTTTTATGTTTTTTTTTAAGGGTAAAAAACGCCATGCCCCACAACTGCTCGTACCAAACCGGTCTCAATCACAATTTTATCCCGCACAAAAAACGGGACATCCCTTAAAGCACAGAACTCCGAAAGACGAGTATTGATAGCCCATTGACGAAGATCGTGGGCTATACAATTCACCTTCTTGTTAGTCTAACCGAAAATTACAAAATTAAAATCATTTACACACTCGAGGATTAAATAAAACAAATGACTCAATTTACATAGGATGTTAAGAGATCTTTTATACAAAGGACGAGCAATATACCATGCGTATTGCTGCGGAATAATTAACATATTTTAGTCTGAAGGGAGAAATGTATAGAGACATGTTCAGAAATATTTAAGATTAAAAAAAATGTATGTAAAATTTTTTGGATACATTTTTATCTTTTTGATAAAAAAAAAAAAAAAAAAAAAAATCGGTACGAATGAACACAACTTATTTTTATGGTCCAGTCTCTTTTTTTTTAAGAAAAAAAAAAGTTTTCTATAAAAAAACATTGTTCCTTGAACAGTGTTTTGTAAGTAGAGATCTTTTTTCTATTTCATATATATATATATATATATATATATATATATATATAATAGAGAAATTACTCCAACTACCACCATTTGATAAGTTTTTCCAATTTCCCACCAAAAGCTTAATTTGACCAAAAATACTAGTAAACCATTTGTACAAATACAATTTTACCCTCAACATGATGTCAACAATTGGCATCTATTGTTGACATAAATGTCAACAATTGACATTTATTGTTGACATTTGTGAGTTTTGGGTTCTCTCTATTTGTTGACATAGATGTCAACAATCGACATCTATTGTTGACATTAATGTCAGCAATTGACATAAATTGTTGAGGGTAAAATTGCATTTGTGCAAGCGGCTTAGTAATATTTTTGGCCAAATTGAGCTTTTAGTGGGAAATTGGAAAAAATTTATCAAATGGTGGTAATTGAGGCAATTTCTCTTTATATTTATGTAGTGCAAAGTTGAGCAATGGATTAGGTTGACCATCTATTTTTATAGTTATTATTATATTGAATTTGTATACGGGTTCTTCTTCATTCTTCTTATGAGAGTATTTTTAAGGCAAATTTCCAATCCCAAAGGTAATGTAGAAGCACCGAGAAAATAGAGGTAATGCACAAGAAAAAATTAACATGTATATGTCTATTACCCCTTTCATATGACTTTTGAAAATGAATGAACGTGTTTGAAAATAACTTATGTTGAAAGTTTTGTTGTCGTCGATGGTGTGAGGCTAGAGTCGTTGTCGGCAGTGGTTCAACAAAAACTGTCAATGGCGTATCAATGAGTATGACGATTCGAGCCCATTGTCTAGCGTGTTTTGTTGTCTTATGCACCGTCGATGGAGTCAATTCCGATGGTTCAAGATTGGCCGACGTTGGAATGGGTGAAAGCTTCTGGAGCAACAGATTTTCCGTAGTCACGGAGTCTTCAGAATACTCTTCATGTTATCGTTGTGTAATACTTTTTTTTTAATTGCAGATATATAAGTCGTCTTCCACAATCTCAGCATGAGAATTCTATATAAAAGATTTGTCTATACATATTATAAAATCATACTCTTCATGATCAATGGACCATGGTTGTCTGATCTCTCCACTGAATAGTGTGAGTATTTTGAAAGAGTCAAATGAGTACTCGAATTGTAATTTGCTTTGTGTATTTCCCTATATCCGAAGCATGCACATCTAAGTAAACATGTGCACTCAATGTTAAATTTATTGTGAGTCAGATTTGTGTTATATCTTTGTACTAAGATGCTCTTATTTTGCTTAATTTTAGGCTGATTTTTTCATCACGTGCAATTTAAAAAATAATTTATGTTTTAAATTTTAATTATCTAGATTAAAAGAAAATATGTTGACTTATGGGTTTAAGAATATTAACAGTTTTTAGTCAAAGATATTATGTAATAAAAGTGTAATAGTAAATAGTCAAGATGCCTTCTTTTGATTAAGTGGTGGTTTGCCCTTATTTTTTTCATCATGCTATGTGCAAATAAAAAAAATAGTTGATGTTTTAAATTTAATCATCTAGAGTAAAAAAGAAAACATATATGTTGGCTTATGAGTTTAAGAATATTACAGTAATTTTTTTTGTCAAAGATAGTACTGCGATAATAGTCAATTGAATCATTAAATTTCTAAAATGGTCAATGTTTGTCTAAATTTCATCAAATTAGTTATTTTAAACAAATTGCAAATATCAGGGGTTAATAAATTTGTTGCAACTATGTAAATTTATACATCGGTAAACATCTTATATACAAGTGTAATTATTTTTTATTTTTTATATGGAAAATGCCAAATTTTAGTTGTTTTACTGAAAAAAAAAAAGAAATCCCTTAAGACTTTGATTATTTTTTATATAAAAAAAAAAAACTAATCTGGTGTATATATATATATATTAAAATAATAAATTAGTTGCAAAAATGTTTTACAATGTTGTTGGTATGGGACTTCGTCCTACCTGAGCCAAATTATGCGCATAGATCTAAAAAGCTTAGACCCACCTCGAAATCACTGATACTTGGGTCTCGAAGGTTTGTAAAATAACACTTGGTTATTTCACATCGACACAGACGGCGAAGTGATACCCGCCTTGCCTCAGGCGCACGATTCTCAGAAAGCTGATGACGTGATCTTAAAAGACTTGACAAGTTTTACAGTCAAAGACGTGGAACAATTCATGCTCACACAAAGCGGAACCACGGGAGGAAGTTGCAAATTCAAAAGAGACGATACCTTCATCATGTGCGGCAGGATCAATTCAACACCATGTATAACACGATCTAGCAACGGATGACGTAAGATGTGAGAACGGCTATAAATTGAGCCTCAATTCGCAAAAGTCGCACACACATTCTTATCGATTCAGAGCACGTTTACATATATTCTCTGTTTTCATTATGCTTCTTTTACGTCTCCATTGTCATTCTACATATATTTATTGTATTATCTCCTTATTATCAACAAAGCCTTGCACACTATCTTTTTGTACGATTTTTTCTCTCGATTTCGTTAATTCTAATCCATTGATGAGATTCGAGACCCGTTATTTTTCTCCCTCAACAAATCTAAATAGTCTAAGAAATTACGTTTTTGACCCCTTGACAGGTGAAGCGAACTCCGCTTCATCAAATTTTTAAATAAAATTTGCTAATTACAAAGTTATGTAAAATGTCGATTTTAATCGGAAAAAATAAATAAAAAATGTGCCGCATATGGAGTTCAAGTAATATTTTTTCTTCAGATTTTGATATATGATTATGGTTTTGACTTTTTAAAAATCAAATTGTGAATTTAAATTTAGTAAAAATAGCAGGAGATGGAAATTCGCAATAAATGTATACAGTTGGGAATTTTGATAAAGAGTACACAAAAAAAAAAAAAAAAAAAAAATGAAGAGAAGATAGAAAGAAAAAAACAAAAGGCTTTCAACTTTCCCATTTGTCAATGCATATATAGTTTGCTTTATAAAGTGGCATTTCTTGATGTTCACATTTGTGTTCACCCCATTAATACTTAATTTTTTTTTCTAATACCAAAAGTCATCCAGCAGCATGGTCCAAATCATCTATGTAGTCATATCTCTCGGTACCAAATTGGTATTGAGCTTACTTTAAAACCAAAAAAAAAAAAAAGCAACAAATTATCTAGATATATAACCGTATTTTTAATTTAATAAGTCATAAATATTTTTCAATTTCATAATTTCAACTTTATTAGAAAAATACTACATATATTGATATACTTCCCAATATTTCTAGTTGGATCTTGTTTAAAACCAAGAATAACTAATGATAAATAGGTATTATTTGAATATATTTTATAGAATAATCGTTGGTATGCATCGTCTTAGTAAATTCTAAATAATATAATATGTATCGAAATTTCAAATAAGTATCTATGGAATATTTGTTGGTAGTCACTGTTGTCAGAGATTTTTCCTCCTTCGAAAAATATGAAAGTCCAACCCAAAAACAAAAAAGTACGGTGAGCTCAGTCCAAAAAAAAAAAGCAAAAAGCTCGAAGACTTGACCGAAGAGCATGAAGCAACCCGTTTCTATCTCAACAAGAGGGGCTCGCTTTGAAGCAACCCGCTCCCATCTCAACAAGTGAGGCTCGCTTGAAGCAATCCGCTTCTACCTCAACAGGCGGCTCGCTTGAAGCAACCCCACTTTCAACAAAGTAGGATTGATCTCAACCCCGGTCAAAGAAGAAGAACCCGAGTATGAATCTACCCCAACCCTCATCACCTCACTATAAATACCTAAGACAAACACATGTCAAGGCCTGACTTTTTCTCTCTCTAACTAGACTATGTCAAATTCTCTATCAAACCGTTTCTCTCACTAGAAATCAAAGAGAAATCAAAGTCACTCCACTTACACAATTTCAGACCAAAAAGAGAAACAATCTACTTCCACTCTCTCTAGAGTGAGATAATAAAAATTCACTCTTCCCTCGCAAAACAGGGCTCTCAAGCCAAATTATATTCCATTTACAAGAGTGTAAGAACTTGAGAAATCGATTCTCATGTTCTTCACTTGATAAGATGAATATTTCTCCACTAATTCCACGGATGCGAAGATACGTGACCAAATCAGCTCACGTCACGTGTCCGTATGTATTAATCTAAAAACCGACTGAACAGTCACTATCTTAATAAAAATAGAGTATTGATATTAATAATGGTACTAGTATTCGTATCATTATTTTAATCTTTGGTGGACTCTATATATAAAATTCTTTCGCATGTACTTAAATGTTCAAACCCTTATTTTAAAAATAACCAATACCATCGGCTAATTAACAAACCCCATTTATGTTTTTCTGTTTTTTTTTTCACACGTCGAAAGAAGTAAGGTAAGATTGAAAAAAAAAAAAAAAAAACCAATACTATCGCATAACACAGGACAAGCTTGCAAATGTATTTTTTATTTGAGGTAAGGTAAGATTTGATATTAGCAGAAGCTTCATGAGATTAGTCATTGACTCGTTGTCTAGAATATTCATTATTATATGCTTATCATTAATGACAGTCTAATCACTCTATTGATAGACAAAACAATAAGTTACTTTAGTTTTGCGCTTGTTGGCTACTCGACCTGCTCACACTAATATATTAATATATATATATATATATATATGTGTATATATATATATATATATATATTATATTTATGTCTAAATCAATGGGCTGGGAAAAATTAAGAGGAACGAAATCCACTTTTATAAAAATTAATTTTCCTTTTCTATTTCTTCTTTTGGCTTCAAGCGGCAGAAAATAAATGTGACAAGTATTTATGCTATTAATTATTGTGATTGTGATTTTGATTTTTAAGCACTCCTTAGAATTTGGTCCTGGTTTTGATGTCACAATGTTTCAACTATATTTGTCCAATTCTAAACAAACTTATTCCAAAATTAGGTAAATGGGAAATCAGTGCATTAGTGCTATGTGATTTTTCTGCGCTAAAAAAAAAAAAATTGGAAATGTATCCATCATCTTATTCTTATCCTTGCTATGATAAACGGATAAAGTCACACTTATAATTTTTATTTCAATTATATTCTGGATCGTGTTAGAGTTAGAGTTATATGACAAAGTTTGGGTTACGTGTCGTGTTTGTGCCGTGTTTTATTCGTTTTCATGTATTTTTTGACAGACTCAGACACGATTCATTTATTAATTGTGTCTATGAGCAAAACCCAAACACGACCCACTATTTTTTTGTCAAACCCAGACCCAACCCAATAAAACCCATTTATTAATCGTGTCTCAATGGACCATGTAACTCACGAACTCATTTAGACCCACAGACCCATTTAGACCACTAAACCCATTTGAACACGCGAATCGGTTTAGGCCCTTAGACATGTTTACTTCCAAATATTGAAATTCTCTAAATCAAATTAAATAACAAATTAGTCAGAATAAGTAATTAATAAAAATACTCCATATAATCAATTAAGCCACCAACATAATATTTTTACTACAAAAGAGAAGTTCAAACACAATCCATTAGGTCATTATGGGTCTTTATCGTGTTTACCCATTAACAACCCATTTAATATTCGTGTCTAATTGGGTCCCAATGAGTTGTCATGTTCGTGTCGTGTTCACCCGTTATTCACCAGTACAAAAAAGACTTTTGGGTGCGACTTTTTTCGCACCCAAAAGTCAATTTTCGCACTCAAAGATATCATTAAGTGCGACTTTTCCCCACCCGAAAGTCTGCACCTAAAAGTCTTGGGTGCGACATTTAGGTGGGACTTTCCGCACCTAAAAAGTCACAAAAAAATGGCGACATTTAGGTGTTTCTCTTTGAGAGGGACCGGATCTCCGTCGCCGCTCATCGCTGCTCCTCTTGCGACCGGCTCCACAGCTTCCAAACCAGGGATACACACACACACACACACACACACACACACACACACACACACACACACACACACACACACACACACTCAATTACCATACACACACATACACACCCACACACAAAAAAAACACATTTCTTCTCGGCCCCTTCCTTCTCGGTCCGCGCGTGCGTCCAGTGGTGAGTCTCGGTGGTTGGCTGGGTCGTGTGGACGAGGGGTCGGCGATTTCTTCTCGGCCGGTGCTCGGTGGTCGGATCGGAGCCGACGGTGGGGGTGCGAGAGGCGAACCAGGTCTACAGACCTACAACAAGAAATAGAGGGAGACAAAGTTAGAGAGAGAGTCGGACAGAGAGAAAAAGAGAGAAGAAGAGGAAACTCACCTGAGGTCCGGCGGCGGCGGCGGGGGCTCAGCTCGGTGACACCGCTCCAACTCGCGGCCTCCTTGCTTCTTCGGGGTCACAGCTCGCGCACGGACAAGAGAAGAAGAAGATGGGGAAAGAGAGAACTCGGAGAGAGAGTGAGGCTCGGGTTGATTTGTTTTATATCATGACCTAGAATTTGGGTGCGACTTTTCGCACCCAATGATCCGTGTCAGTACCTTTGGGTGCGACAAAGTCGCACCTAATAGTATTTCAAAAAAAAGAGGGGAAAAATTTGACCGCGATAAAATTTAAGACATTGGGTGCGAAAAATTGCACCCAATAGTACTTTTGGGTGCGGAAAGTCGCACCCAATAGTACTTTTGGGTGCGAAAAGTCGCACCTAATAGTATTTCACAAAAAAGAGGGGGAAAGTTGACCGCTCAAATGTTTTAAGACTATAGGTGCGTCTAAGTCGCACCTAATAGTTTTGATGAAGCATTGGGAAGTTTTGACGGACTTTTGGGTGCGAAAAGTCGCACCCAAAGATTAAAAAATCAGCGAATTTTTTTATATGCTTGTTTGAGTTTTGGGTGCGACAAGTCGCACCTGAAAGACTCATTTGGTGCGAATTTTTGGTGCGAAAAGTCGCACTCGAATGTCTTCCGCACCGAAAAATAGTATTTGTAGTAGTGATTTAATCGTGTTAGACACGGATGGACCCAGATCCATTTTAGGTCGACCCAAACTCATTTACACCGTGTCGTAACCGTGTCGTGTCTCGTGTACGGCCCCAAATTGCCACTCCGTCAGACAAACGAGAGGTATTCAATTAAATTAGCTCACGTGTCGTTTGCGTACAAAAAAAAAAATATAAAAATGTACCTTAAAAAAATATTTTAGTTAGGCATATGT
This sequence comes from Urtica dioica subsp. dioica, assembly GCF_054948205.1. Lineage (NCBI taxonomy): Eukaryota > Viridiplantae > Streptophyta > Magnoliopsida > Rosales > Urticaceae > Urtica > Urtica dioica. Next base: position 34,879,759 of record NC_142760.1, read on the forward strand.
TAAAAATAAAGGTCCGGCGAACTTCTATTGTATTTTAATTAAAAAATAGAGGTTTTGGGAAGGAAAAAAATTCCTAAAATTAAATAACTAGAGAAGATTCCAATAATAAAAAGTCGGCCAATCAGTACATTAGCTAGTGTTACAACTTCATATAAATTATGGATACAATATTTAGAATGGCTCTATTTGACATTATTATGCTTTAAAAAAAATGTTTAAAGTTTGGATGTAAGAAGATAAAGATTTGGTAAACTTTTTTTTAAAATAATTTTTACTAGTAACAGAAGAACATTTAACATTTGATAAAATAGATATGTAAAAAAAAGATAAAAATAGACATCTCTTTTAATTATATATAGTAATTATTTATATAGTGATTTATATATAAAATACAGAAGAGCTGAAGTGGAAAATAGAGAAGAGCTTAATGACCAAATATTGATACAAATGCATTCGATATACCATTACAATTTTCCTTTGCTTACGTAGAAAATAGAGATGAGCTCGATAACCAACAATCCATTCAACATTAACTCTAGTGAAAACACGTATTATTATAAGATTTGTAAATAGCTAACCTATGAGGAGACTTTTAAATTATAACCCAACTATCCATTTATTTAGGGAAATAATCCATATTTTTCATACTTCTAAAATTGCCCTTGGTTTCATAAAACTTCGTTCTTACTTGTTTGTTAATTCCAAATTTTTTCCAGTTATTCATCATCGGATTTGAATCATGGAATCGTTCGCCAAATCGGAGACAAATATTTTTCTTTTTGGAATGGTAAATAATATTTACTACCGAATGACCGGACTATAAATATTATTTACCATTAAAATTATCTTGGGATTTGCAACCAGGATATTCGACGACTCATTTGGAATAGATGTTTAAGATCGTCGATTTCGTAGATGTTCTTCTATTGTTCTTATATTATCTGTTTGTCTAGGTTAATCATTTAATCATTCTTAGTTTCTGTTTGTCTAGTGTAGGTATCTAGATTCTTTGGTTTCATAAAACTTCGTTTGTATTTGTTTATTAATTCCAAATTTTTTTCCAGTTATTCATCATCGGATTTGAATCATGGAATCGTTCGCCAGATCGGAGATAGGTATTATGCTTTTTCGAATGGTAAATAATATTTACTATCGAATGGCTGGACTGTAAATATTATTTTCCATTAAAGTTTCATGGTTTCAGTTATGGTGTTCTATGAGTTAATCAAATTGGAAATAATATTTACCATATTTTATAGTTAATCTAACAGAGAATGATCGGAGATGCGGGCTAGGGTTTCGATTATGGTGTTCTATGTGTTAATCGAATTGAAAATAATATTTACTACCATTTTTTCCAAGTCTGAGAACGGAGACGTCTTCGTCGACTTTTTTTTTCGGAAGTGTCGAACTCAGAAAATTGGTGGCGGAAAAGGAGGTCGGAGGCAATATCGGAGGATTGAAGGATTCGAAATCGACGGAGAGTTCGGAGGCAATATCGGATGATTGAAGGATTCGGAGTCGGAGGCGAAAATTTTGGTATGTATTGAATGAGAGGTAAGATAGGAATATAATATTGTTTGATAGTGGATTGAGCTAGTTACCTAATTTAAGTGATAGTTGGGTTAGAATTTTAAAGGAGGTGACCAATTTGGGCAAGATACAGATCCGGCCCTATTATTATCTATTAATTAACAAAAATGTCAAGTGAGAAAAAGCAATGACGTTTTTCTAGGCAAAATCCAACAAATATTTATTTGTCTGACCTATGTAAGATTCATCTGTGTAATTGCGAAATCCTGACAAAACACGAAATTATAAATGCATGATTCTTGAAAATTATGAATTAAGAAACTCAAAATGATGTGGTATTAGTTTGATTTAGTGTTAATTTCACACATATTTCGTCCAAGAGATCTTGGGTTCAAGCTCATGAGTTATAAAAATGCATCTCCCTTTAGAATTTATCATAAATCATATAATTTTAATCAATAATGCCACTTGCACTTTCACCTTATAATATTTCATGTAATCTTCGTCAATAATGTCACTTCTAAAAAATAAATGGAAAAACTCAAAATGACAATTGATAATTAATTATCCTATATAGGTGGCCAAACTAGATAAGATACCATAAAATGACAACACAATATAACTAGAAGAACACAAACAATATGTAAAGAGAATTGATGGAATAAAAAAATATATCAAGATATATAGAGTCAAATCCATAAAATCACGTCTAGGGCTTTCAAATTGCGTTATTTCACCAAAAGAAAATTCAGTAGCATAATTAAAAAAATAACCACAAGCAAAATGTGATCTGAATTAGGAAGAAGAAAAAATAATGCAGAAGAAAATGACATAATCCTTGATCTTATAAAACTATCAAATCCCTACGAAACTTGTGATGACTTCTCTAAAGTTTATGAAATTTGTATTCGACGTTGAAACAAAATCATTGAAACTCCTCCTTTGATTTCACGTTAAAAAAACACGTTATTTGACTTGTTTCGATATAATCCTTCCTAAACAACTGAAAAACATAAAGAACAATCAAACTGGCCCAATAATATTAAACAATTTTTTTTTTTTTTTTAATTTTTGTATAAGAAAATGCGCGCAAATCACAAGTCCATTCAAAGTTGCATCTCAAGAAAAATTCTCACTGTCACAATCACAAATCACTTTGTCTTTCAACCCGCAAAAACGAATCCATAACCTCAAATTAAGTAAATATTTTGTTTATACACCATCAAAATTTTCCACATAAATATATATTTTATTTGTCTCGGTAAAAAAAAAGTTACTAAAAAAAAATAATGCTGGTCAAAATGATAAGAGTACGATCTCTCCTTTCTTGTTAATGTGGTGTCCAGTGCCTATACATATATTCCTTCGTCAACAATTATTCTGAGCACTAAGTTAAGAATGAATGATATTTTAACAGACTTTTTTTAGCCTTGCTTTTCCTTTATGGAGAGAGAGAGAGAGAGAGAGAGAGAGAGAGAGAGAGAGAGATGTCTTTCCCAACTTGGGAGACAAGGCATGGTTGAGGTCCTTGGAACAGATTAACAAAGTCCTTGTAAGTGGGGTTCCATTATAAAGTCATTAATAACATGACTTTTTAAAAAAAATAAGAAATATATCTTTTTACTAGGTATATTGCAATATAAATCACAGAGATAAAAATTAAAATAAAATAGCAAGAGAAAAGTATGATAATGTTGAATAATTGATAGGCTTCACAAAAATACCAAATGGTCATTTATATAGTAATATTATGCAACAAAATAATAATAGAATGAATACATAAATATCTATAGTTATTATTAGTACATGTGAATTTAGAAGGAAACATGACATGTACTTGTATGAGTATCTACTCATTTGTATTGAATAATGAATATCATTTCATTAACTTTTGATCAAGTCCTAAAATATAGTCCAAGGACCTTATGATGATATATATTGTTAGTGGCGGTGAATTATCATTTCTAATGATGAATTGGAACGTTTCAAAGGTTAGTTGTTGAGAATCCCTAATGATGAATAATAGTCATAGAAGAAGCATTTTACTATGATTTTATTTTTCATATTTTTGTAAACGGGTTTGCTAAGTTGACATTTTCTCTTTTCTTCTTCTATATATTTTTTTCTTCGTCACATGCATGTTAGATAGGTAATAAATTTAGTGTCGTCATGATATATACAGATTATTTAATTATTTATCGTTAAATTCCCAACCGACCACTAACAACTACATGATCTTCTTTTATAGCCCCTAATCTTAAGCATTTCACAATTAACCATTTTTCATTGTCGTTTGTGTTGGTTTTTTTCTCTCCTCTAAGAAGACAGTCTCCAAAAAGACAACTTGGAATATTTGTTTACTATTGTCAATCTGTCCGTCAATAATAGTTTAATTTTTCATTGTTCAATGTATTATTTTAATCTATTGCCTTTCTTTTTTTGCAAAGCCATCTGAATTTTCAGAACACATTTTGACACTCTGTGTGTGTGCATGCACGTGAAACAGTATTTTTGTATAAATGTTATTGGGTTTTCTTGGCTTTGGTGTCATAGTTATTGGTCCCCCAAACATTTCGGAAAGTTTTTAGGAAAGTTTTTATTAAAATAAAGCCCACAAGTACATCCATACCTTATTTTTAACCAAATAGCAATACGGATAATTTTTATTTTTTTGAAAATTACGTGTGGTAGAATTATTTAAATTAATCCTAAAAATAATGTGTATAGAGAATAGTGAATTTTTTTTTTATAAAATTGTAAAAAAAAAATAATCTTTACAAAAACTTTAAAATAAATTTGTTTACTATTTGAGGTTTAATTTAACATTTTTATAAGGAAAACAACTATATACAATTTGAAAAAACACTAATTCGAAAAGAGTTTAAACACCCACGATTTTAAAAATCTCATACTTTAAAACACTATTTCTAGAATTTAGCCACGTATTTTCAAATACATTTTTCAAATATTGTTTATTTTTTATTCTTTAATTAAATTTCCTTGTTATCTACAATATTATTTTACTTAATTTTTTAACACCTTAATGTTTACGCTTTCATTTAATTTTTTATCCGTTGTTTACAATTTTATTTAAAATAAAATTAAAATGGTTTGATTTTTTTTAAAAAGGTGATATTTGTGAAATGTTTGAAAATTCAAAATATTCATACATCCGAGGATATGTATAACAAGTATACAAAAATATTTTGAAGAGTAATGGCAAAACCCCGAGATAATGAAATCATTCTCGAGTATACCTTATTTTCATCAACATCTACTTCGATTTAGAAAAGCAGGTTTGTTTTTTTACCAAGCACAACATGAAGAGTATAATATACAACTAATTAAAAATAAATAAAATCAATCAACTGAAAAATAAAACGAAAATATATGCCATTTCACATTTCAAAATAGAGATTCTGATTTCAGATGATACACGATCAAGTGTAACCAAAAGAATTTTGCTCTATAAGAAATCATCTTCCCGGGACACAGCACAAAAATATCACGACCCGCCCTTTTTTTTTTTTTTTTTTTCCTTCTCGAGACAATGATGGAACACCCGACCGAATTAATACTCGAAATCAATGGCTAATGGCAAAGAATTAGGAAAAACCAGTACAGAGAACACCATGACTAGGAGAGAGAGAGAGAGAGAGAGAGAGAGAGAGAGAGAGAGAGAGAGAGAGAGAGAGAGCTCTTCATTTTCGTCGGGGCATTTGTTTGATCAAGAATCCTACTTAGAATTTCAAACTTCAATCCGATCGGAAATCATCGAACTCATATTGATAATGCGGCCGAAATGTCCCGATAACGAAATATGGAAATGTGACCATGCTCGCCATAAAAAGTGTGAACTACAGCAAAACAAAAGTAAAAAAAAATATTACACAAAAAGGCACAAAAATCAGGTTATCTTCGGAAAGTTTCTATAAACTCATACCATAAGAGGAAGGGTCAAGTAGCTCCAAATAGGCCACAGAGCAAAGGTGAAGCTGCGCCGGAAAAAAACATGAGAGAGAGAGAGAGAGGGTCAACAAAAACAATAGGAAATGAATACGAGGGACATATTTATTTATTTAATTTAATTCTTACAAGCAGAAAGAGGTCATGCCAAGAAGCGTGACAAAAGGAAGAGCGGACGAACAGATGACTTCCCATTTCTCGTCGGATCTCCTTTCGCTCAGCGCTATCATGCTCGTGTAACAGAATATTATGAAGTTTACGGCCACGCCCACCAACCCGAGATATAAAGGCGTTCTGCGAAAGAAAGAAAAAAATGGATATTGGACCTCCCGTTATGATTACCGGTTCAAGTGTAAAAGTAACCGAATTCACACAAATCATTTGAACGTTCACAAAGGCTCGGAGAAGTGAGTATTATTTGCGGTAAACCACAAAGAAAGAACAATATCTGCGAGTAATCGATAGTCGTATAAACAAAATCATTGAAGTTCTGAACTTTTTTTTTTTTCTTTTTCCCTTCACTGGATTCCAATGATTTTGTTACACAAATATGAACCTAGAGACAGTCTTACAGTCTTCGGTCACGAATTCTCACGCCAAATTTGACGAAAACTATTCAATACAACAGAGAAAACTAAGTTACGTCAAAGCTTTAAGGAATCAATTCCAAAATATAAAATGCAACTGAAACCTGATTCAAGAACAATGCAAAGATTCATGCTTTACACAATTTCCAAAATATCAAAGATCATACATTAAAAAAAAAGTCACTAACAAGCCAACAGAATCATGCTTTGTACATGAACCATAGGCAACAAGGCTCCAGTGCAAGAACAGTCGAAAAAACCGAGTTTTTTATTATTATTATTTTATTTTCACATCAACAGACTATCCCACAAAATAACATAAAATCAAAACAATCTCTGAATCAGATTGCTTACCTTCTGATTCTGTCATCGTGGCAAAGGAGATAGACCAAATTGGAGTGTCTGTCGCCAAAGTAGACAACGAAAGCCGCGGAGACAAGCCAAAGAACATTCTCGACAATCTCAACCTTTGACCAAATCCTCGGACTCGGCTCAAACGTGTTCCTCGGCCTCGAACACGCGTCGTCCTCGAGATCGTCGCCGCTCGAAGCGTACCCTTGGCTGTGTCTCTGTCTCATGAATCCACCGGCCGTCGGAGTCCCACCGGACATCGTGAAATCCCTAAACTACCCCTCTAACGGAAAAGAAAAGAAAGAAAGAATAGGCAAAACCCTCTTCGGAGTTGGACGAGGCTTCTTTCAGTTCAAATTTCGAGACCCATTTAGGAGAATTGCGAAAAGAAACGATCTTTCGGCGTTAGTTCGCCGCGATGAGCGAAACCCAGATCAGAGTTCTCTGATTTCACGAAAAACCCAAATGGCATTTGGGGACGAACATGCACGAGTCGAAAGTCAGACCCGGATTCTGATTTGGGGTTTCGTTCCGATTGCCCAGAATGGGGTTTTGTTCCTCTTGCGCTTGTTGCTCGAGTCAAGAATGCGAATTTTCAGTGGTTGAAAGTTGAAACGAAGATGTTCTTCTTCTGATGCACGAAAGCTGGGAAGGGTATTTTCGTAATCTGATCAACTGCTCTGTTTTCAGTTTTGTGGTGTTTTTGTTTTTTTTAGAGAGAGAGAGAGAGAGAATTGTGTAATGAAAATTTGGCTGTAGATGAATGCGACTATGTGAGTGCTTTATTTTGATGATTCGTTTGGTCCGTGTAATAATGTGTCAACTATTTTAAGGAATTGCAAACACGAATAGAACCTTCGTTCATATAGAAAGTTTTTGGGTTGGAATTTTCCATCTATTTAATTTCCCCCTTTTTTTAATCTATTCTGATATATATTTTATATTGATCTCTTTCTGTTGATGCGTCATTATTTTTGTTCCAAATAGGCGCTTCTATTTATTATTTATTTATTGTTATATATAATTGTAAACGAGTGATTCACTCGGAGTGAATAAGATGTAATGTAAATAATCTTTGTTTTTTTTATTTTTATTTTATTTTTTATTTTATGATATTGTAATGTTAACGTTCAAAACATGAACTTAATATTATAAAGATCCCTTGCTTCTCGTTGCTTGATTCGAATCTTATACTAAACAAGCAAGCAAGTCACGACTCACAAATAAAGAGTTCATTTTTATTTTATTTTTGAGATGATGAGTATCAAGATTCAAGATTATAAAATGCAAGTATGCGATGATACAACCCTTGTTAGTTGGTTTCTCATATGGGTATATCGTAGAAAATTATTTATATATGTCACAAAATATGTTTTGCAATTTGCCAGAGAGGTGAATCTTTTGTCAAATTGATTGTCCTGGGAAAAACTGTCTTTTTTTTTTTTTTTTTTTAGTGGTGACCGTTTGGCAAGCGAGAAAATGCAAAATAGTTGGATTTCACTTCCAAAAAGAAATTTGGCCGTTTTCTTCTCCTCCAATCCAGCTTGCATTTTATTAGTTATCTTCCAACTCAGGCTACCAAACAAAGAGTGGGAATGTTGTTTTTTGTCTTTATGATTGAGTTGGAAGAATGTGGAAGATAAAAGTGTACGCCAAATTAGTATTTAATACTTATCATCATCATACTTCCACATGGATAATGGATGGTATTGGGATAAGGCCATTGTATATATATATATATATATATATATATATATATATATATATATATATATATATAACAATATTGATTCATTCCATAAGCTAAATGTTTCACACCTTTTTTTTTCAAACTTGTTTAAAAAACACCTTTCGGTTTAATCAAGTATTAAAATTGGAAGAAATATTTAGATCGTGTCATGTAAAGACAAGCAAGCTATTTCAACCTGAAAATGTTTTCTTTTTTCTTCTTCTTTTTGTTAGCTTAGTAAGGAAGAGAATATTGACTCACTTTTCAAACAATGGAGTTCATATATTATACTCATTGGTCCTCATAAAATGATATGCACTTTGCCCCAAAAGGAACACGGCTAAAACTTGTGGCGTGTCCTTTGGAGTTTCTTTCTAGACAAGTTTGAAAGGAAAAAAAAAAAAAAAAATCAAACTCATTGACTTGATTTTGCTTTATAGAGAGAGGAAAGAAAAGAAAGAAAAAAGTGGGATAGGCGTGAGCTAATTGATTATTACTGGGTGAAGAAGGAAAAAACAGAGCAACGGGAGAGAGAAAGAGGTATTTAATCAATTATTGTGTGCGTATATCAAAGAATTCGATACATGTGTATAAATTTGTCATGCTTCTGAAATATAAGTTGAAATTTATGTGGTTGGTTTTTGATCTTTGGATGTTCATTATCTTTGTTCGATCAAAGAAGAAGAACATGATTAATAGATGATAGAACAAACATTTTTGTATTTAATTTAATTATTTTTGTTTTTATTTTTAATTTAACATTTTATATAAAATCACATCGTTCAACAAGATTGCGACACCTATAATTTTATTTTAAAAAAAATAACGACAAAGTAGTAACATAAATTAAAAATTACGTATTTTTGCAGAAAAAAAAGTATCTAAATGTATAAAACGAAAAACAATAACTGATAAATATTTATGCCACTATTTCCTCTTATTACTACACAACTCTTTATCCTTTTTGCTCAATCAAAATTGTGAATTGAACCAGTCCCAAAAAAAAAAAAAAAAAAAATTATTGGTACATGTTAAAAGCCTAGTCGTCACAGGGTAGTACTACCTCCGGTGCATAAACCGACCAAGTCCATGAGGGTCGAGTACAAAAGATCGAGCGATAAATGGCCTAAGAACTTCCTATATTCCGATACCCCGCCATCGGGCAAGTCCTCATTGAGTTTCCCTTCTTCGGCGAACCCGTCTTCCATGACCAGCCACCACGAGATACACCCTCGCGTGTTCTCCGGGTCCACATGTGCTACTAAGGTAAGAGTTTCACCTTGCTCGAGCTCGAACGACAAGCTGAGGAAATCTCGATTCACTTTTATTCCAACCATCAGCGCTTCTTCGTGAAGCCAACGGATAATTTGCCCCGCCACCTGTTGAAAGGATCATATAAAATCAATATAGGACCCGGGAGTATTGAGAGCAAACATTGAAACTATATGCTACAATTGTAGATGGGAAAAAGGTTATCCTCGGTTCATCATTTTATTTATTTATCTATCTTACAAGATATCCTTGAAGGCCTACTTGAGAAGAAAAATCGGTAAAATTCTGGTTACCAGCTAAAGTTTAGCTTTCAGTTGACTATTCACGACAATTTCGGTATAAAAAAAAGGAGGCTAAAAGGGTGTTATAGCTAAATAGGGAATTGAAAAATAATGGATTTGCAAAATAGCTTATATTTATCTAAAATAAGTAAAATAGCAAAAGTGTGCAAGTACTAGGATTCAACAATTTTTTTATCCTATGATTAAATTTTTTAAAAGTGATAAATTGCTTATATAAATCGTAAAAATATTTGATCAGAGTGTCTAAATATTTTGCTATTTTGCTAATCAAATAACTTCAAATGGCTATTTTGTATAATTTTTCCCTAAAATATATTAAAAAGAGAATAGAGGCTAAAAGTCCCACCTCTAGCTACTGTACAGGTAAAATAACTACGCTCATTATCTTAAACTATTTTCTCATAAACCCGGGAAATAGATCTACAACCATAGCTTAATGATTAACAATTGAAAAAATAACCCAAAAATAGCATCTATTAAATCTCCTTATCTAGCTAGGAGAAAAATAAACCACCTAAATAAATTTAAACATGATCTAACACATACCTGTTGTAGGATAATCACGGGAAGATCCGTCAAGTCACATTCGTACTTGTTCATGGAAGACGAGACTTGTTGACTATTTCCGTTGAAGACGCCAACAACGCTCGGGGCGCCTTCCCCTTCTACGCTGATGAAATCATCGGTCACGACCACCTTTGTCCGAAACTGAGACTTCGAGGTGCTCTTGATTCGATGCGTCTCTGGCGATGTTTTATTTTGTGGGCCCGCGAATAGTATGGATTCGGGAATCTTCATGAGGATTGTCCACGACGATGTTCGAGAATGCCAAGTGGGATGAGATAGTAATTGTAGATATGGCGCCCCAGAAACCTACCCGAAAAAAAAACTGAGATGATCGAGGAAAATCTTCGACACCATGAAATGGAAACAATAAAAAAAAAATTAAAAAAAAAAATGAATACCTACCAATTTTTCTAGCACCATGACGACTTTTTTCGAAAAGATCCGATGGGCCAGAGAAAGGCAGAAATGACCGAGGAGACTAGACCCTTCTTTTGCTGGCTGACCAGGTACCCGAGTAACAGTCAGAGCAGGCTTATCCTTGGCTCTTGAAAACACACGCTCGTGAAAAAGCTGTTGCAGATATATCTCACAGCTCATACGATTCGGAATGCCCTCCTTTTCGAAGCTATCGTTTTTCTCCTCTGGTAGCATCACACCATCCAACGAGTCCAAAGGCAGAATCGCATTTTCCAAGTCCTGGTTTTCGCTGCCGTTGGCTTTTTGATCATCTTGACCCGACGACTTGAGCGATATAAACACGGAGTTTGACTGACCTATGCTCAATTGCAAGTAGTTCTCTCTTATCCCGGTCACGTTGACCCCTACTGAAGGGCTAAAGGCTTCGCGGTTCACCAAATCAAACACCTGAAACCGAACAAATATTAGGACTTAGAAACATAGCAAACAGAGAGAAGGAATTTCACCTGCTCATCGAAAATGGCTTTATGCACTTGACGAAGATGTGAATGTGTCTCTTTAATAGACTCGTCATCACTGACTGCCTCTTTTTCGGTGTCCCTCGAGTGACGTGCGGACGATGCTTTCTTCTTATTGGTTTCGATATCGTCGCTCGGTTGAATGCCATAAAATCCGAATTCCAGAGAACGGCATGAGTTTTGTGATAAGTTTATTGCCAGCATTCCAGCTGGGTCGTGTTCAACGCGAACCACCGACAGAGAAGAAGGGCGATATACAGAAGCTGGATCAAATAATGTGTTGTCGAAAAGGTCGATGGTGAAGCCTTCATTGGCTGACGATGGAGCTGTGACGCGCTGCCGTTTAACTTTCCAGTTCTGCTGCAATCTATATGCTTGTCAACAACTGAAAAGCAAAATCTAGAGATACAAACAAATTCTTGGTTTTACGTTTGCATTTTCCTTTACAAATTTTGTTTAAAAAAAAAAATTAAATCATTTTCATTAGTCTACAGACAAGCGTGTGAAGTAGCTTTTAATTTGTCTGGTATACCGGAAACTGACAGACATTCTATATTACAATATAGTTCAACTTTCCAGTTCTGCTGCAATCTATATGCTTGTCAAAAACTGAGAAGTAAAGTCTAGCGAAACAAACAAATTCTTGGTCTGGTTGTGCATCTTCCTTTACAAATTTAAAAAATTAAATCATTTTCATTAGCCTTCAGACAAGCGAGTGAAGTAGCTTTTAATTTGTCTTGTATATTGGAAACTGACGGGCATCCTATATTACAATATAGTTCATAAAATAATAATTTATATAAATATGTATATATAAAAAAAACGTTTTATATCATTTTATAAAAATATAAACATTTTATAGCCTAAAACTAAGTGTTTAGCATTAATATCTAAAAATACGTGCATAAAGTTAATACAACAAAATTCCCCTGGAAACAAATTACACGAAAAATTTAAAACCAAGATAGTTTTTTTATTTTTTATTTTTTATTTTTAAAACAAACCAAGATAGTTAGTTGACTAAAAGAATTCATGCAATGCAATTCAAGTGAACTTATAAGAACTGAACTTCTATTCAAGTTAGGATGGCAAGGTAAGATAGAAACAGCTCACCTAATCAGAGCACCATAAAACCGTGCTTCTCTAGCCACCTGTTGTTCAAGAGCTTTGGCTGAATGCTTAAAATATTTACCAAGACCCTGTTAAAGAAACAAAAGAGACATAAGTCGGAAGATACACAAAAAATCAATCCAAAAACTCAGACACAATGAAAGATTTAAGTGCATAGAAATCACATCTAAAAAAAAATCTGTTAGTCAATCACCTTTTCTTGTAATGCATACAAGTTTTTACCGAGCTAATTTCAAGTTCTGAATGTCTTATCAAGCACACATATGACAATCATATAGAAGCAAAAATGAAACCAATGCCATATTATTCAAGAAATCAATCACAAAGATTTCCCGAGGAAATCAGCCGCGTGACAGTTGTTTGTCAGTCAATATTGATAAATCGTTAGTTGAACTACATTTTTCTTCTCTAGTTAATAAAATTCCTAACACAACTCCACACCAAATTATTAAACAAAAAAACAAATGGAAAAAAAAATATAGTACCCGAAAACACTGCAACTTAGTAGCAGCTGAAACAGCGAGCTCGGAGAGAACTTCGTTCGGCAACAGTTTTGGCCTCGTCATGCTAGCCACTGTTACTGCATCGTTTGCCTCTACCTACACACACCAAATAATTAATCAAATTAATAATTAATTAAACATACCCAGAGTTCGAAAGACTCTGGTATTTGCTTAGGCAAGTCAAATTCTATTTCTGCTTATTATGTTTCTCAATAGAATCACAAAGTTTATGCAATTCAGCTAATGCGAGAGAGACTCACGGTGTTAATGAGATCTACGATGACAGAGAGCTCTTGCTGAGCCGAGCGGAGATTCTCAATCATGCTCTGCCATGGCCAAGCTTGACTCGAGCTCTCCTTCGCCGAGCTTTTCTTTTGCTTCTTCTTGTCATCTTTCTCCACCGCCCACGCGAAGTCGATTCTTCGGATCAGAGAAACTCTCTTCTCGTCGTAATCCACATCGCTGCCAGAAAAAAAGTGAAGAAGAATTCGATCAATTTGAGGTCTGTTTGGTTACTGAGAAAATGAATGTAAAAAAAAAAAACCCCATTTTTATATGGGTTACGAAGTGAGAAAAAAAAAAAAAGAGATGTTTACGGAGGAAATCTTTCAGTGCCATTTTCCTCGATGGACTCCAATCGCTTGACGGGAAGCTTGTCGAGGGAGATTTGGATTTTCTCGTCCATGTATTTCGCCGGGAAATTTACAGAGAAAATTAGGGCATAGGGTTTTGAAGGGACAGTAATGGATTTGGGGCAAGTGTTCAATTAAACTTACCTCACCGCGACTTCAATTTTACTGATTTATTATTTATCTTCCGTGATAAAAGCCGACTTAACATATTATGACACCAAAAGCGAAATATTTTATAAAAACACAAAATATTAAATGAGAACGGACTAAAAAACTGGAATAACCGATCGACGAAATTGTTAAAAGCCATTGACATTAACATCGGACATACCTTTAGATGTGTGCACAATCTCATTCGGTCTGAACCGACCTCCAAACCGAACCGAACTATTTTAAATGGTCTGAAAATTTTTAGATTGGACCGGACTGTTTAAGAAATAAACCAAATCGGACCAAACCGTTATAAACCGGTTCTGTTTACACATTTTAAGCATTTTTTTTTTATTTTTTATACAAATTTAATTAGAAAATAGCAAAAAAATAATATTAACATAAATATATATATTAATTAAGATGTCCAACTCAAAGTAGTTCATTCAAATGTCTTAGAATTAATTAAAAAAAATAAAAATTAAGACGGTCCGATCTGTTCTTAATCGCGGTCTAAAGTTTTCAAACTGGACCACTCTAGGCCGGTCAAAAAAATGGACCAAATCGGATTAGACAAAAATCGTTTTTAACCGAACCGACGATTTAAAAAATCGGTGGTCCGGTCCGATTTACGGTTTTTTTATTTTATTTTTTTTAACAACTCTACATAACTCTTTGTTGGTTGGCTCCAATATCCCACATAAAAAAACTAGTTGTAAATTGGTCATAGTATTGACTGCGGTATCTGCGGTAAACTTGTTATTTTACATATATTGTTGATGATAAATAAAAAACGCAGGAAATGATTTGGGTTTGAATGCATTTATTGATATTATATTGTTGTATTTATAGCAGAGGATTACAAAACTAGAAAGAGATATAAAAGGTACATGTACATGATTTGTTACAACTAATTGCTAAAAATCATCTCCTAAATATGTGGTTTGTTATAGTCATACGGCTGATATTTTGAATACTAAATAATAATATTAAATGCCTAATAACTACAGATATACGTTAACACCCCCCTTCAAGATGGAGTCGGAGGAGAAATGTCGATGACGCCCATCTTGCTTAGAAGTCGATTAAAAACATCAGCTCCAAGTGGCTTGGTGTAGAACGTAACGAGTTGGTCCTTAGAGCGTATGTAGATTGGTGAGATGACGCCTAACGTAATTTTTTCGCGAAATAAATGACAATCAATTTCTATATGTTTTGTACGTTCGTGAAAAACAGGATTTGCAGCGATATGAATGACTGATTGATTGTCACAATGGATATGAATATGGGTATTAAGGTTAACTCCCAAATCTTTAAGAAGAAATTTAATTCAGCTATGGTTGCTGCTAATGCTCGATATTCTGCTTCAAGGGAAGACCAAGAGACAATTGGTTGTTTCTTGGATTTCCAAAATATTAGACTATCACCTAACATTGTAAAATAACCAGTGGTAGAACGTCGACTGACAACCAGCTCAATCAGAGTCGGAATACCCGACTAAATTGAGAGAGCTTGTTGAAGAAAGAAATAGTCCTTTTTTCCAACAGAGCCTTTTAAATAACGAAGAATGCGATAAGCAGCGTCGAGGTGAGCAGAATGTGGAGTTTGTAGGAATTGACTAAGAGTGTTGACAGCATACTGAATGTTAGGTCGAGTCACAGTTAAATATAAGAGCCGACCAATAAGGCGATGATAAATTGTTGCATCGGGAAGAGGAGTTCCATCATTGGGCATTAAACGAAGGTTTTGTTCCATTGGAAAAGGTGATGGTCGAGAGCCAAGCATGCCCGAGTCATGAGTAATGTATAGGGTATATTTGCGTTGGCAGAGAAAAATACATTTCTTTGAACGAGAGACCTCAATGCCGAGAAAATATCGTAAAGGCCCAAGATCCTTAATGGAGAAGGACTGAGCGAGGAAGATTTTGAGATTAGAAATATCTTTTGAGTTATTTCCTGTGATAATGATATCATCAACACAGACAAGAACAAAAAGAGAAACATCCTTGGAATTATATGTGAAGAGACTATAATTCGAAAGAGAGTGTTTGAACCCACATTTAAGAAGAGTGGTAGAGAATTTTGCAAACCATTGACGAGAGGCTTGCTTGAGACCATATATAGATTTTTGGAGCTTACATACATTTTGAGTATTATTTTTGGAAAAACTAGGAGGAAGTTTTATGTACACTTACTCGTGTAAGTCACCTTGGAGGAAAGCATTGTTAACATCAAGTTGGTGTAGAGACCAATTAAGCAATGGAAAGTAGAAGTTTGACCGTTACCAATTTAGCAACATGAGCCAAGGTATCGTGAAAATATATACCTTTTACTTGAGTGTATCCCTTAGCGACTAAACGAGCCTTATAACGCTCAATGGTACTATCTGAGTCATATTTTATCTTGTACACCCATTTACATCCAATGGGTTTCTTTCCAGATGGGAGAGGGCAAAGAGTCCAAGTATTATTAGATTCGAGGGCAAGTATTTCCTTGGCCATGGCATCACGCCAATGAGAAGATTTCATTGCCTCGGAGAAAGAGTGAGGTTCATGATTCTCAATAATATTATTGAGAAAAATCTTGTGTGAATGACTCAAACGAGAAAGTGAAAAACAAGATGCTAACGGAAAGTTAGTGGAAGAAGATACTTGAGAGCATATGTAGTCATACAAGTGACGTGGAGGACGACGAGACCGTTGAGAGGATTCACGAAGTAAATCTGAGTTGGGAGAAGCGGAAGCGGAAGCTGGAACAATATTTCATTGATACTTGATGTTGATTGTGTATCAATATTTGAAATAGCGATGTTAGGATAAGATGATGAAGTATCACTTGATAAAGCTCGTCATTTAAAGGTGTAATGGCTATTGGAATTTGATGATCAGTTTGAGATATATCTTGAAATGAGAATATCGTTTCGTGGAACATAACATCACGAGAAACATAAATTTTATGAGTTTCAGGATCATAAATTCGATAGCCCTTTTGGCCACAAGGATAACCAACAAATATTCTCGATTTTGCACGTTCATCAAATTTATGTTTGATATACATGTTTTTAGTGAAACATAAACAACCACAAACATGCAAATAAGACAAAGAGGGACTTTTTCCATATAAAAGATGATGAGGTGATTTAAATTGAAGTTTTGAGGAAGGAAGTTTATTAATTAAATGTGTGGTAGTTAATAAACATTCTCCCCAAAATGAGAGAGGTAAACCAGCCTGAAAACGCAATGATCGTGCAACATCCAGTAAGTGTCGATGTTTTCGTTCAACAACACCATTTTGTTGCGGAGTGAAAATACAATTACGTTGATGAATGATGCCGCGTTGCAAAAACCAAGTTTTAAACTTTTTAGAAGTAAATTCGAGGCAATTATCAGATCACACGGTTTGTAATTGGGGAAGAAATATTCCACCATTACTATATTGAATATTTGATAGTGATGTATTGAATTGACGACTGACTTGGGTTGAAAAATATATGAATGTTTTAAAAGTTTCAGATTTGTGTGTCATTAGATAAACCCAAGTACAACGTGAGAAATCATCAACAATTGTTAAGAAATAACGCGATCCGTTTTTAGATGGAACGGAAAAGGACCCCAAACATCAATATGTAGTAATTCAAAACATTGAGATGTGCGAGAATTTCTTGGATTAAAAGGCAAACGCGATTGTTTTGCTCGAGGACAAACATCGCAAACGAATTTTTCATTAGCTGGAATTTTTGAAAATTTATTGGAAAGAAAATCTAAACGTCCTTGAGAAGGATGACCTAGGCGTGAATGCCATAAGTTAAAATTATTACATGATTGAAGGGAAAAGGCTGAATTGAAAACATGAAAAGCATCATTATTCAAATAATAAAGACTGAGCCGCACTTCACCCCGACCAATTGTCGTCTTCAACATGCGGTCCTGAAATAAACAATGATCCAAAGAAAAATTTACATCACAATTATTGAATTTGGTTAATTGTGAAACTGATATGAGATTAAACTTGAATGAAGGAATGTAAAAAGCATTCTTGAGAATTAATGATTTTGAGATTTTTACAATTCCAATATGAGAAACAGAGACATGTGAACCATCGGGTAACTGAACATTAATAATTTTCTTGATGGCCAAATGTGAAGAAAAAATATGAAGAGAACAATATATGTGATTCGATGCTCCCGAATCGATAATCCAAGTAGGAGATGAACATGATAATATTGTACCTGCTAGATTTGCTGAAGCATTGTCATTGTTGCCTTCATTTTTGCTGAGAAGAGCCAACAACTTGTGGTACTGCTCCGCTGTGAGTGAACTTGTTGCAACCATGGGAGTGGCGGACTGGGATGCATCAGAGTGTTTTTCTTGTCTCTCGGGAAATCCGTGAATCTGATAGCATTTTTCTCGAGTATGCCCGAGCTTGTTGCAATGATCACAGAAGGGTCGTTGACGTTTCCCATTGTGGCGATTCATCTGGTTGGAGGCAGAATGGAAAGCGGCTGATTCGACGCTTGGATTAGGTCGGACATGTAGCTCTTGTTGCTTCTCCTCTTGACGGACCAGGTTGTAGATACGCTGGACCGATGGAAACGGTTCCATGAGAACAATTTGGCTACGTATCGTCGAGAAACTGTCATGGAGACCCTGCAAAAACTCCATAGACCTGTCTTGATTTTGTTGTTCAAAAATAATTTTTCCATTTCCACATATACAAGGAGATGGTGTAATAATAGAACTCAGCTCATCCCATAAAGATTTGAATTGTGTGAAATACAAAGAGACAGTCATGCCCTCTTATTTGAGAGAAGAGATAGATTGTTTAAGATGATAGATTTTTGGAGCATTGGATTGTGAAAACCGCTCATTGAGATCATACCAGATCTGAGCAACGCTATCAGTGTATAGAATGCTAGGTCGGATTTCCGGCGAGACATAGTTGAGAAGCCAGCTTCCAACCAGATCGTTGCAGCGCTGCCAATTCACCAGTGCAACTTCGTCGGTGGGACGTGGGAGAGAGCCATCCACGAATCCCAGTTTTCTCTTTGCTCGAAGCGCATGGTTATAGCCTTGCTCCACGAGCCATAGTTATCGCCAGTGAGGAGTGGGGTGACGAGGACTGAAGAAGGACTGTCGGAGTGGTGCATAGTGTATGGATCGGAGATGGGAGTGATGGAAGAGGTATTGGCAGGTTGGATATTTTCAGAAGTCATGTTGGGTTGGTAGGCTTTGCTTTGATGTGAAGAACAAAAAAAAAGAGCTTTAATGGTGCTCTGATACCATAAAAACGCAGGAAATGATTTGGGTTTGAATGCATTTAGTGATATTATACTGTTATATCTATAGCAGTAGATTACAAAACTAGAAAGAGATATAAAAGGTACACATACATGATTTGTTACAACTAATTGCTTAAAATCATCTCCTAAATATGTGGTTTGTTATAGTCATACGGCTGACTATTTTGAATACTAAATAATGATATTAAATGCCTAATAACTATAGATATACGTTAACAGTAAATATGCGGTATTTGCGATATATGAGGTATTTGCGGTTTTTGTATGGTATTTATGCGGTAAATGAAGTAATGTGCGAAATATATATTCAGATCATTATCGTGAACGTGCGGTTTGCGGAATTCTGCGCGGTTAGTGTTAAATATTGCTGAAGTTGTGGTAGATGTTGTTGTTTACGTGATCGTTGCTGTTGTTGTGCTTTATTTATGCCCAACAAAATGGGACACGTACTGAGCCTTCCAATATCCTTTATGCTTACAAAAAACACACTCCTCATACCTTCATTGAGGGCTTGGTCATGTTGCCAACCGATGACTAATGCGACACGGCAAAGACAAAATGTGTAACGGGTGGAGTCTAGTTGAGACGAACCTCTTCGACTAGCAGCTTATTGACCACATAATTAAGATAGAGGACTATGGTGAAGAATCGTCCCACGCAATCTCTCAAAGTCATCATGAAGTGCTATAAAAAACTGAAAAAATCGTTGTTCTTCACGCTTAAAATGTAAGCTTGTATTGTCTGCAATTCATCTGATTCAATCAATGCAAATTGATTTCATAACGAGTACATTACAAAATAGAATTCTTAGATGCTCATATTATTTTGCCGCCGAAGCGAGCCAAAACCACGCGTTTCGGCAGAATAATATGAACTCAACATTAAAGAAGATTGAAACAATAAACATTAAGCGAGCCACATGCAATTCACCTCACTACTACACATATTGCATTTTAAGACATTAAAAACATGTGTTAAAAATATTTCAAGTCATCCCGAAAACGACATCTAAGCGAGAGACTTAAAAAATCCATATTTTTTAAGACGTTATTAAAAAAAAAGTCTCCAAAATTTTAATAAAAATGACTCCAAATATCTAAAAACACGACTTAAAAAAGTGTCAACGTATGCTGAATAATGCTGACGTGGCAATGTTTTAATGATTTGTAAAAAATGTCTTGAAATGTAAAATAAAACAACTTCGAATCTAAAAAAAAAGTCTTAAAAATGACTCCACATAGGCAAAAAATAGCTGACACGGAAACGTTTACAAAGACTTTTTTTTTCAATATTTTATGTGGATACTTCTTTAATTTGTTTTTGGACTTTTTTTTTATATAATTTAAATTTCTTTCCTGAACATGAAAAATAAATTATGTATATTAAATGAATAAAACTTTCACGTACCAGACTCAATATTGATCCAAGAAAATCACCTTAAGAATATGTAAAGGTCATTTGCTAGACACAAAATTGTCAAGGGACAACCTATTACATAATTTCAAGCAGGGCCGGTCCATACTCACCGGGGACTCTAGGCGATTCAATATTTTGGTGCCCTATAATACTAATAAAAATTTAAATTTTCAAGGTAAAAAATGTAAATTTTTTAGAAAATGGGCAAAAAGTATAAATTTTTAGGGTAAAAAAATGTAAATTTTCTTAAAAATAGACAAAAAATGTAAAATAATTTTTTTTGGACCCAACCTGATTGGGAGCCCAAGGCACAAGCCTTGCTCGCCTTAGGTCAGGGCCGGCCCAGATTCCAAGTGACAACTAAAATCTCATCCTTCACTTGCAAATCTCTCCAAATTAGCTTGGCTAGGTTTGTGATCTTCATGAAACTAGGACTCGATGGACTCCACTGAAACAAAAAACCACTTGGCAGTCTACATTATTATTCTGTATCATCTTCATATTTCTATGGTTCACTGAAGATTTTTCAAGCGATCAACGGTTGGAAAAACCATCATAACAACAGCTTCATTGAACTAAACATTATCTTTTTTATTCTTTCTTATTTCTCAAGGAACTCTCTTTGATCTTCAACAGTTTCAGTATAATTTTTTTTCGAGTCATCCTCCTATCAAAACTCTCTTGAATGAGTGAGAATTAGAATAAGAAAGATTAAAAAACACTATCATGAATAAAAAGTGGAGAAATAGAAAGAGGGAGTGAGGGAGACAATGACAAAGTGAGAGAGACCTGGAATAACACATGAATTAATATTAGCACAAGAAAAATATTATCTTGCAAAAATGGGCTCTCTCAAATCAAGAAAAAGGAAACTATTAATATCAGCAACTCGGAGGAATGAATTTAATTCAACACTTTTGATATATCAAAAGATAAATTAAATATAGTATTTTTCAATGTAAAATGAAATATATATATATATATATATATATATATATATATATATATATATATTGAAAAGAAAAATTAAAAAAATTGATATTTGAGGATAATCCGTCCCTGACTACAAATAGTGAATTGCAAATCTTTCAACTTGATCAAATAGTCACTTACAGCTAACCGGCAACTTGAACTAGCATTTCGGTGTCTTATTCATTTAAAATTACAGCTTCTTTTTTTCTTCTTCTTAAAATCTGGTCAACCAGTTTTGTAAGAAACGTACTGAGACCATTCACTGATTTGTTTTTTACTGGGAAAATTTTTTCATCCATCTCTCTTACATTGGATAGACAAAGTTAGTCAATATAGTAACGCGGTTTCTTATACACCACTCATACCCCCCCCCCCCCCCCCCCCCCCCCCCCCCCCCCCCCCCCCAAAAAAAGAAAAATCAACGAGAAGTGTACTATTGATCAAATGCTACTTTCTCTCTGAAACTTGAAAGGTTTTATTTCGTTTAATTAAATCAGATCACAGTGAAACAATGGCAGAAGAGACGTTCCTGCGACCCGTGATTGAGAAACTGATTGATCTTCTGATCGAAGAATCCAAGTCGTTGAGAGGAGTTAAGAAGCAAGTGAAGAGTCTGCAAAAGGAGTTGGAGATCTTGGAGCCTCTTCTCCGTGACGCCGAAGCCAAGTCAGCCAAAGGAGAGCTCAGCGACGCCACGGACGTGTGGCTGAGACAGCTCAGAGAGGAAGCCGAGCGCATCGAAGACATCATCGACGAATATGCTTATTATGCCGAGCATCTTCGTCAAGATCAAGTTGGCTTCCTCGGATCTCTGTGCAACGCTGTTCGCCACTTTAAGCGCTTTAAAACGCGACGTGTCTTAGCCTCAGAGATTCAAGAAGTCAAAGAGTCGTTGCAAGAAATCAAAGACAGAGGTCTGAGCTACGGGCTGAGACCCTTCGAGCAAGGCGGATCGAGTGGAAGGGAGGGAAATTCACGCATCGACCCTCGTATCGGTTCGCTCTTTCTTGATGACAACGAGCTTGTTGGCATTGGATCTCTGTCGGCGGAGCTCGTGAGTACTTTGGTGGAAGGCTCGTCTGACCGTACGGTGATTTCACTTGTGGGAGAAGGCGGGATCGGAAAAACGACTCTTGCCAGGAAAGTGTACAACGATGTTGTGGAGAAAGGATTCTTTGACATTCATGTTTGGGTCACCGTGTCCCAATCCTACGACATCGACAAGATTCTCAAGATTCTTATGACTAAGGTCTGCCAATCTGGAGTAGAAATCATTGCCGTCGAAGACGCCTTCACTGGCTTGAGAAGCTCATTGCAAGAAAAGAGGTACTTAATTATTTTTGACGATGTTTGGCAAACTGATTTTTGGAGTGTCATTAAGCATGCCTTTCCTAATAGTAGTAATGATAGTAAGATACTTATCACGACACGTAAGTCTACAGTCGTAGAATCGTTCAAGTCACAATCACGTAAAATGGTTGTCAAAGAGCTAAAGACTTGGTCTACAGAACAAGCCTGGGAGTTGTTTTGTAGAAAAGCATTTCCATTCTCGGGTTGTCCATCCGAGTTGGAAAATTTGTCACATGAAGTTTTAAGTAAATGCCAAGGGTTGCCTCTTGCAGTTGTTGCTGTAGCTGGTTTGTTGTCGAAAAAGAAGCTTTGCAGACTAGAATGGCAAAGAGTACTTGACAATCTCAATTGTGAATTTGAAGAACAATGTGAGCTCTCAAGTGTTTCTAAAGTTCTTTTGCTCAGCTATCATGATTTGTCGTACCATCTTAAAATGTGCTTCTTGTACTTTGGTGTTTTTCCGGAAGACTTTTCCATTCATGAAGAAAGATTATGCAGAATTTGGATTGCTGAAGGTTTCTTTCAGTTGAGAAAAGACAAGACGTTGGAGCAAATCGCTACCGAGAGCTTGACTGAGCTTATTAGTAGAAACTTGGTTTCATGTGAGTTGGAATATGGATATAGAAAATTTTGCAAAGTGCATGATTTGATACGAGACGTTATCCAAAAGAGAGCTAGTGGTTTGAGTTTTTATCAATTATTTGACCAAAAAAGGCCAAGTTTTAAAAATAAGAGTCGGCGCTTGATAATTCACAATTCTACGGAGAATGTTCTTGAAAGTGTGTGTGATTTGAAGATTCGCTCAATTATTCTTGTCAACACTAACGAAGTGCCAGACTCTTTTGTAGTTGGTCTATTTAAAAACTGTAAACTCTTGAAGGTGGTTGATTTTGAAGAAACTCCTATTGATAATGTATCAGACATAGGTAATTTATTACACCTCAAGTACTTAAATCTGAGTGGCTCAAAAGTGAAGACTCTCCCAAAGTCATTGAAAAAGCTACGTAATCTGCAAACATTGAATATCGGTAATACTTTAGTACGGGAGCTGCCACGTGAGATCAACAAATTGCAAAAACTGCGTCACATTTCATGCCAGACTTTTGATGGAGATCTAAAATTTAGCGTAAAGTCATATATTGGTGTGAGGATGCATGAAGGCATTGGAGTGTTGGGAGAATTACAAACACTACTTAGAGTTGATGCAGATTCGGGCGATGTTGGTTTCATGAAAGAGCTACAAAGGATGAGTAAATTGAAATGTTTTGGCATTTCAAAAGTGGGTGTAGAGACATGTAAAGTCCTTTGGAAGTCTATTGAGAAAATGAACGACCTTGAAGAGTTATTTATAGCCTCAAACAACAATAAAGAGGTCTTAGATTTAAACTGCGTGTTGTCTCCTCCTCTTACTTTGCGATATTTCCAGTTGAATTGTCGACTACATCAATTGCCAACTTGGGTTTCCGAGCTCCAGAATTTGCAAGGTCTTGACTTACATTTCTCGAGGTTAGTCGACGAGCCGGTGAAATGCCTCAAAGGTTTGCGCAATTTGGCATACTTGCGCATGTACAAGGCATACGATGGAGAGGAATTACAGTTTGAGGAAGGCAGTTTTCCAAAGCTAAAGAAACTTCGTTTAAGGTGTTTAAAAGGGCTAAAGGTGATTAAGATTGAAAAAGGAGCACTGCCTCTTCTCGAGGCATTAAACATCGGACCTTCCCCTCTAATGAAGGAAATTCCTAGCGATCTTCAAAACCTAACAAACCTTAAATCCCTTCAAGTTTACGATATGCCAATGAAATTCGTGAATGCTCTACAACCTCGTGGAGGCTCCGAATACTTCAAAATTCAGCACATATCTTCGGTCACTTTCTGGTACTACCAAGGCAAAGGATTCCTTCACAACTCTTACAAACTTGGTAGCACAGATCTGTTGCAGCATCTACAAGGACAACAATGATGTAAGCAATGTTTCAACCTTTAAATCAATACTCGTGCAATTTCAATTTGCTTGAATTAAATTTGATATCGAATCATTTTAATCAATTTTCTCAGGGAAAGTGGACACCATCACAGATCACAGGATCATGTGATCATTTCGAGTGGAGCAAAAATGCAGTTCTAGATGACAACAAAAAGAATCAACACTTCTAATGAAAAACTTGAGTGAAGAATTGAACATTTTATAATGCTTTGATTTGTTTTTTATGCTTTGCTTTTTATATTCATTTGAAACTCAATTTGAAGACGTTGTCAACTCTTTCTACTTAATACTATTTTAGTCAATCTTTATTCAGAACCTAATAATCTCATGTTCAGCCTTTTTTTTTACCATACATATAAACCTATCTTTTGTGGGTACACAATCAGATAAAAAAAAGCAACTATAGAAGTTACCAACTTGCAGCCAATAAAGGTTATTCTTTATACAAGATTTCAAGAATCTTTTTAACTATAATATATATATATATATATATATATATATATATATATATATATATATATATATATATATATATTATATACCTGCGGCTTGGAGATGTTTAATGCATTTTTTATAATGATAAATTAAATATATTCATAAATATATAAGTGAAAGAAGCGTAAATAACTATATTAATCTTTTTGGAATCGCCATAATTATATGAGTTAAATTTGAAAATGTTTATCCATTGAACATGAATCAAGGTATTAAGCATCATATAATTATATAAATTGCTCAATTAAATTTTATATATTGCTCAATACAAATTTTATATATTGCTCAAGACAAATAAGAACAATCATATATATAATCTTTCAAACTTTGGCCCCGTTTGACATAACTTTGTTTTTAAAAAACGTGTTTTTAGATTCAGTTTTTGAAAAAAAACTGTTTTTTTCAAAAACTGACAAGGTGTTTGGTAAACTGTTTATAAAACAGTTGTTGCTGGTAACAAAAACTGATTTAGCGTATGGTAAAATAAATATATATAGTAAAAAGACTAAAATAGACATGTTTTTAATAATTAAATAATAATTATTAATATGCGTATTTATATATATATATATATATATATATATATATATATGAATAATATCAATTGCTTCTTGCTTATCAAAATTCAAAATAGATACATCTAGTACTAAATTAGTCACGAATTGAGTTGATTTTGTAACACATTGGTCAAAAACCGATTATAATTCTTGACCGATTTGATATTAGATATATCAATATTTGGAATTTCGTTGTTTTTTGATTAGTGACAAGCAAATGATATTATTGCCGTCAATTTCCGTAAAAATTGTCTACAATGTCCATTCACATATTTTTTTTTTTGCGATAATGCTTTATAAAGAATAAAAAAAAAAAACGGTAAGAACAACCTCTACTCTACGCTATATGCCTCGTTGAGATAAAGATAACACTTTCCTTCTTGTCATTCGCTCGCGCGTGTGTTCTGCGTTATGCATCTCTAAACATTAATATTATGTGTTCATTTCTGCTGCTTTTTCAGTCGTCTACATAATGTGTTACTATTTGTACCAAGCACGCACTCTATGTGCTCGATGAAATGCCTAAACTAAAGAAGAAGAAGAAGAAGAAATCAGTTTCTTGAAGAAGCAATAGTAAGTACTCTTTGAGTGATTGTGGAGAATTTCAACTGATTGATTATATTGCTGTTAATTCGTCGCGCTATCCTGAATGTGAAAGGAGAAAAAAAGTGAAGAGTTTCGCTCCCCGAAATATAATCACTTGAAAGGTTCTCAATTCAAGAATTATAAACTGCTCATTATATCTTAATGACTAAAAACATGCAGAGAGTTGTGTTGTTGAGCAATGAGCGCTCCTCTCCTTCCGAGTGTCTCTCCTCTTGCTTCTCTTCCGAATCAAAATCCGAAACATCCGTCACTGCCTCGCAAGGTTTGTTCTTTTTCTCTTTATCTACCGGAAGACAGAGACCAAAGGTAGAGTCTTTAGCTCTCTTGACATCTATCGCCTCTGCACACACAGATTCTCCGCCGATGGGACCGAAACCGAGTTCCCGAGTTGAGTTCGGTCTCAATCTCAACCAAACCTGAACTCGTCCACCCCTACGACGACACAACAGAATCAAGCATAGCAGAATTCGAGCGTCTCTGGGATCAGCTCTTGTACAGCTCGTCCCTCCCCTCGCCCGAGACCCTAACCGAGATCTTCCGCTCCTTAGCGAAGTCGGGGCACTTCCACCGAATCTCCCGCATCCTCTCCCAGCTCCGTGACTCCCCGTGCTTCCAGCCCGCCTTCTCTGTAGCCATCTCCACCTTCGCCGACTCGGGCCAGGCCCGACACATGGAAGAAGCCATTGCCTCCTCGGGCCTCGTGCTCGACTCGGCTGCCGCCAACGCCCGCCTCCGCTGCCACGCCGTCCGGGGAGCCCTCCCGGAGATGGAGGCCGCCTACGCTTCCCTCCGCCGCTCCGGCTTCTGCATCGACACCGCTGGGATCCGAGCCGCGGCGTCCGCTTACCTCAGGTAAACAAGGGCTGGCCCAAACTCACCGGGGACTCTAGGCGATTCAATATTTTTGGGCCCTATAATACTAATAAAAATTTAAATTTTCAGGGTAAAAAAATGTAAATTTTTTTAAAAAATTGGCCAAAAGTGTAAATTTTTAGAGTAAACAAAATGTAAATTCTCTTAAAAATAGGCAAAAAGTGTAAAATAATTTTTTTTGGGCCCAATCCAATTGAGGGCCCAAGGCACAAGCCTTGCCCGCCTTAGGTCAGGGCCGACCCTGCAGGTAAAGATGGTTAGAAGAAGGATTTACCTGAGGTTAGGATATTTTTGGGGGTTTTTTTTTTTTAAAGAAAATAAAAGTTAACCGAGGTTTAACTGTTTTTTAAGGGGATTTTGGTTATGGTAAAACTTGAATGGAAAATTCAAAGGCTTTGGGATATAGCCTTTTCCGCAATATTGGTTTTTGGCTTGCTACCCTTGAGCCCGAGTTTCGTTCCTATAATCTAGCTTCCCTTTCTAGAGATTTGCCTAAAAGCTTTCTTTTTTTCTCTTTTTATATTAATTGAGTTCTTCTAAAAAAAAAATATGGAAAATTCAAGGGCGATGTAAGCGAGGTGTGACCGAAATGACATCTTCAATCTCAGGCGCCGGAGACTTCACGAGCTGAGGGAGTTTGCGAGGGCGGTCGGGTTGACTCGGACAGATACCGGCACGTTGACGTGGAACCTCGTCCTCCTCTCCTATGCGGCCGGGTTCAAGATGAAGAGCCTACAAAGGGAGTTTCTTAGGATGGTCGGGTCCGGGGTCGTGCCAGACTTGACGACGTTTAATGTCAGAGCGCTCGCGTTCTCGAGGATGTCGATGATGTGGGACCTCCATTTGAGCATCGAGCACATGAGGCGGGACCGAGTCCGGCCCGACCTCGTGACCTACGGCTGCGTGGTCGACGCCTACGCGGAGGGCCGGCTCATGAGGAACTTGGGGTTCGCTCTGGACGCTTTGGAGGAGAGTAAACGGTCCAAGGTGGGTCCCACAGTGGGGACGGACCCTCTAGTTTTCGAGGGGATGGGCAAAGGGGATTTCCACTCGAGCTGCGAGGCGTTCTTGGAGTTCTCGAAGCAGGCTGACTGGACGTATCGGAAGCTCGTCCACGTGTACGAGAAGAAGCTCCATAGGAGGGACCAGATCTTTTGGAATTACTAACTCTGATCATGCCTTGCTATTGTGCAAGTAATCTCCTTTTTATGGCGTTTTGGTTGGCTTAAGGTATGAAAACAATACACATCATGTTGCCGTTTAAGATTTGAGTCTTTACAATAGATGTTAGCTCGGTGATAAACACATCGACGAACACCAAAGAGGTTATGATTCAGGTTACGATAATTCTAACGATACGAGTTTTCGGTCATTAATCTTTGTTAGATTCAACTGGTATAAAAGAGAGGAAAAAGAGATATGAGCTAATTTTATACATATTATCACTGACATTAATTTGTTTACATTAGGGACATTAAAGAAAAAAATAAGATATCATATTTTTCTAAGTAATTTATTTTCGTTCTATATTTATCTTTGAAGCTTTATGCAAATGTGTATCGAGATTGCAAGAATAAGACAACTGCTCTGACAAATTTCTAGTTTTCGTTTGAATTAATTATAGTTTTACCATCTGAATTATGGCACTATTTTCGAATATCTCCCGGCACTTTTGAATTTATTTATTTGCCTTTTCAACTTTAATTTTTGCAATTTAGGGGCTGTTTGGTTAACTTTTCCAAAACCGTTTTCTGTTTTCTGATTATAAATTCTAAAAAACAGTTTTAGAAAACCTGTTTGGTTATAAATTCAGAAAATAGATTTAGAATCATGTTTCTGTTTTCTTTGAAATTTGTTTAGAAAACAGAAAACAATGAAAAGTTGTTTTCTATTTTATCTCTATACAATTGAATGGAAAACATAACCAAACAACATTTAAAATATTCTGAAACGTAATTCTAAATCTGTTTTTTAAATTTAAAAATTAGAATAAAAAAACAGAATTTAAAAACAGAAAACGAGTTTAGAAAACTAAACCAAACGGCCCCTTAAGTCTTTCCGTCAAATTTTCTATCAAAACATCAGTTTAAATTGCACAATTTGAACACGTGATAACTGAAACAGAGAAAATTATGATTATGCCCTTCTCTCTCCTTTATACACTATTTTTTATTCAATTCTCTTTTTTTTTTTTAATAAGTAAAGAATTTATAAGTTTACTAATGAAATGGTTAGTAAAAGCAGAAAAAGAAGACTCCTGAAGAAGACTCTGTCTATCTTAAGAGGAAAACAAAGCCCTTTCTTTTATTTCCGTTTCTTTTTTGGAATGGAAATGGTGCTTTAAAAAAAATATATCAATTTCATTCTTATAAAAAGACAAAGTTTCAAAAGCCTAGATCCAAGAATGGTGAACTGAGAGAGAAATTTTATTAAGTGGGCTTAATAGTTGATTAAATATCAAGATTAGACTCTAACTTTTAAAAATATCAAAAAAATGGACTTTTATACCCAAAACGGACAAAAATGCCCCTCTGACCATATAAACCTCAACTACTCTAAAAAATAAATTCATTTTAACTCTTCAATCTTCTCTCTATCTCTCAAATCCTCTCTACTTAAGTGGCTTTCGTGGAATCATGTGTAAGATTACTTACTTAGTCATTTTAAATAACTTGTGATTGAATATGATAGAATGTAAGAATAAAAATGATCAGATCTGAAGTACATA
Source organism: Urtica dioica subsp. dioica (assembly GCF_054948205.1). NCBI lineage: Eukaryota > Viridiplantae > Streptophyta > Magnoliopsida > Rosales > Urticaceae > Urtica > Urtica dioica. The sequence goes on from NC_142760.1 coordinate 34,909,696, forward strand.
GTAAAAAATCTGGGTTTTTACTTTTTTGTATGATGGTATACGATATGATAGGATGAGATTTAACTTTTTTATACGATGAAATTTAAATAAATTTTTTGATTTGTACGATGTTGTACGATGCTGTAGATGCATTGCTGTACGATGCTGTGTGATGATGTACGATGTTGTACGATGACGTACGATATGGTACGATGCTGTACGATACAGAAGCTAATTTTGCATAGTTTGGCTATTTTTTTTGCAGTTTTTATTATGGTTAACGGCACTCGGGAGAAGGAAGAACACTTATGGAGGTTCAACAATGCAGATACGCGTGGATTCGTAGTTTCGAAAGAGATAACGTACACAGAGTTAGTGGATTTGATATACGAGAAGCTCGATGTAGACAAATTCGCGTTCGACTTAAAACTCGAAGTCCCATACGCAATGGGTACGATTCCGATAGCTTATACTGTTTTGAAGGACGATGGTGACGTTTTGTATTATATGAACCACAAAAAATCTAAACATGTTTTTTTTAACTTAAAATATGTTTATAAGTTACTATTACATACCAAAAAAATTTAAACAACATCCACCATTACAAAATCACGAGACAACCCTTCCATAGAATAAGTCGACACACCATTTCTTCCGGAACGTTCTTATATGTGCACTTTGAAGTGTGTCAAACGATTCGTTCAATACTAGGTGCTCGATGTACTTCGCTGCAAACATCCCGCAATCACCGCTACAAAAAAAAATATACAAACAAGTTAGTATAAATACTTGTCAACAATTTTAGACTTGTCAACTATTTTAGACTTGTCAAAAAATTTGTTAAAAATTTTAGACTTGTTTGAACTTCAAACTTATAAAAAAAAATCTAAACTTGTTTTGAACTTAAAACTTGTAAAAAATGTTAACATTTTTTAAACTTAAAACCTGTCAACAATTTTAGACTTGTTTGAACTTAAAACTTATAAAAAAATCTAAACTTGTTTTGAACTTAAAACTTGTAAAAAAATGTAAATTTTTTTTAAACTTAAAAACCTGTCAACAATTTTAGACTTGTTTGACCTTAAAACTAATAAAAAAAAAAAAATCTAAACTTGTTTTGAACTTAAAACTTGTAGAAAAATGTAAACATTTTTTAAACTTCAAAAACCTGTCAACAATTTTAGACTTGTCAATAAAACTTGTCAAAAATTTTAGACTTGTTTGAACTTAAAACTTATAAAAAAATCTAAACTTGTTTTGAACTTAAAACTTGTAAAAAAATGTAATCATTTTTTAAACTTAAAAACTTGTAAAAAAATTTAAACATTTTTACCTTACAACACATTGTGGGACCGTTTGATCGACTAGCCATGTCAGAGGGTGGACTAAAATTTCGCCCTCGTTTCGCTCCCGATACGACTTACGATGGTCGCTAAAGAAACCACCCATGGCCATAACCCTAGGTAGTGCTCGAGTCCAATTATGCATAAATAAACATGTTAACAACCCAATAAATAAACATGTTAATAATCATAAATAAACATAGTAATCTTATGAACTAAAAATGTTAATAAATGAGTTAATAACCTAAAATAAACTTTTTCGTACCTCCATCATCTCGTTAAAGTCCTTCTGATTACCCGTCGTCTGCATGAGGTCTTTCTGGCAAATGAGGATGGTAATGGTCCACTCTTCGATGTCGACTCAGAATGTGAACTAGTGAAAGTTCTTGAAGTTGACGACGAAGAGGATCTCGCGAGCACCCGTCCACGGAAAAACATCGGTGTCTCTGTACCTAGTCATCGGGGTAATCACCGCCCTCATATCCCATTCCACGAGCTCGGCCTCCGTCCCCAGTTTGATGGCCTTCTTCTTGTTCGCTTCTTCCGTCATGAATCGGCCGTATACGTGCTGGAGCACCGACAATCCATGATTCGGACATCTTACCGATATCCGTTGAGCTTTCGTTGGCGACGACAAAGAATGCACAGAATGACATCAATATGCTGCGAAATAACAGACATATAAATTTACTTTAAATTAAATGAGAATGTGAATTATAACAAATAACTAACGTATCGAATCGTTTAGCCATCTCGTGGACTCCAACAACGTCGTGAAGAATTTAGGTGTAGCGTCGTGAGTCTTGAGGCGAAAAAAACCCATGAATTTGTCATTCCACTTCACGAAATGATTAAAATCCTTATCCTTCGGCTCCTTCAATGGGTTGAACGCACGGATATGCTTTTCTGCATACTTCATCGTCGTTGAATCTGTGAATGCGTCCCAATGCGTCGTCTTTTGTCGCACTTGTCGTTCTGCACGTGTCAGAGTTTTTTTGCCTCTTTGCTTTTCCTTTTAAGCACTTTCGTGATCGAAAGTTTCTTGTCCGGAACGTCTGAATGACGAGGACTCGAAGATGAAGTAGACGGCCTTAGGGAAGACAACGACCTTTGAGAAGACCGCTTCGACGAAGTCGGCGCCCTTTGAGATGAAGAAGCGGTGGACTTTTCGAAGACTGCCGCTGAGAAGAAGACGACTTGGGTGATGAAGACGTCGCTTTTTGAGAAGAAGAAGGAGGAGGAAGAGGAGGATGAGGGCTACGGTGACGACGTCCCGACCCATCAGCTTGGGTTGTGGGAACGTCACCCCTAAGCAAGCCCGTCACGTCCGTGAAGACGACGTTCAGCCTCTCACACATACGAATCTGCAAGTAAAATCATCAATTATAAACATATAAACTTGTCAAAAAATTTAAACTTGTCAAAAATTTTAGATATGTTTTGAACTTAAAATTTTAAACATCTGAAGAATGCCTACCTACAAAACCAAAAACAATTATTAATATTCCAAAAGAATTTAACATAAATTTTATAAATGTTAATAGAAAAGGAGTTACCGTTTTCTTATTAAGGACAACCTCGATGTCTTTGCCCATTATGACCACGTTGCTAGACCGCGAATGCATCTTGGGCACTCGAATACCTTGGCTTGACCCGAATCTCTGGGATAGCCTCATATGCCCAGTATAGTGAAGGATATGCAGATTGCCCGTCAACGTGTACTTCGCCTCTTTCTGAGCCATGTCCGGCTTGTCCTTCAAATTCTTTAACAACACCTCGTGATAATGCTTCAAGTTCACCGAGAGGCTTGAATACGCCTCCGTCCAACTGATATTTCTCCACGACATCTTGAAGAAGAATGGGAGGTCTTCAACGATGTACAAAAATTTCTGCCACATTTCTTCGATAACTTTGTTTGCCGGCTGCCCTAGTAGATAGCCCAACACAAACAGAATGAGATTGAGCTTTAACTAATCGTCCTTGCTTTGACATATATTGAACGTCGTGACCAACACGCTCAACTTGCAACCGACAACGCCGTTCAGGTGCTCTGTGATCAAACTGTCGCTCTTGCACTCGTCTTGTTCGGCCTTGAACGGACCATCTTTGTAACTTAACCCACAGTTGAAGGAGTATTCGAGGCATCCGAATCTGACTCGTTTACCACCTATTCCAAACTGTATCTCCCCGCGTGTCGTTGCCTCGATTTTACGCTGAAGAAGTGTATGTATGAGCATCGGAGAGAAACCGAGTTCGGTCTCGGTAAAATATTGCTCGAACGGAGTCCCGACTACTCGATATTTTATCTCGAACTCTTCAAATCTCTTCCTTATTATCTTCAAGATACCGGTCCCACTGTACTTGATACGAATCGGGAAAGGCATGTTGTAAATATATTTCAAATTGTCTTAAAAAAAATTAGGTGAGAATCATAAAGCATCGGATGACATCATACAACATCGTATACCATCGTATGACAAAAAATTTTAAACCTATCGTCAGTATCATAGGACATCGTATGACATCGTACAGCATTGTACGATATAAAATTGAAATTTTTAAAGCCATCGTACAGCATCGTACGACATCGTATGACATCGTACAGCTGTATTAATGTCATCGTACGACATCGTACAACATCATCATCGTACGATATCGTACGATGCATGACTCTCATCATATTCCATCCCCAATTTCAAACCCTAATTTTCTAAATCTGATCCAAAATCAGCTCAAATCAATACAAATCAGATAAATACTAAGTCCTAAACTCTATTCTAACTATTTCCTATGAGATTTAACAAGAAATTAATTGAAAAACTTACCTTTTTCGTCGTTTTTAGAGCTTGGGATTTCTGAGCTCCACCGCCGCTGGAGTTCGAAGCTTGTCCATCGAACGCCATCGTATTCACTCGTACAATAACGTATCATGTCGTACAGCGTCGTGCATTTTTTTTGTTGAATGAAATTGAGAGAATGTCGAGTGAGATAGACAGAGAGAGGGAATAATATTCAAATATTGGTCTTAGGGGTATTTTATTCGTTTTGGGTACAAAGTCCATTTTTTGATATTTTCAAAAGTTAGGGTCTAATCTCGATATTTACTCAATTATTAAGTCCAATTAATGTAATTTCTCAACTAATAAGCACGATTCATTTACACTTATCAACGTTTTTTTTGGAGTGAATTGAGACTTGTTCTTAAGGTTTTTAATGGTATTTTTGTAGTTTTAGTGATTTTTCAGGTTTTCAAGCTAAAAAGAGTGTTTTAAGGGCGTGGAGCAATTTTGTGGTGATTGAAGACTTTTTGAACAAGTAATAGCGACACAAGAAACATAGCTCTTTTTCTACACGATTTGGAGATTCTTAGGTAACGATGTTGGATGCGATCTTTGCAGAATTCATTAGAGCTTTCGCTTAGCTTTCCAATGCCTATTTATTTACAAAATTAGAGCATCGAATCAAGAAGTTATGGCCAATGTAAATTTGTTGTGCGACTCAAAAGTGGACGCGACGCGTTGCCCAATAGCGAATTTTGACAAAATTTCATGCGACGCGTTGTAGACGTAACCCAGACTTCCAATTTCGTGTTTTTGAGCAAATTTTGACCAATAGATCACATCTAAGTGCCCATAATACTCCAAAAATACTCATTGAAACACCAAATACTCTTTATTAGGTCTAAATTAATGTATTACACATTACAAAAGATTTGTTTTTGGGAGATTTTGGAGAGCTAAGCTTGGGTTCGGAAATGTAGAAACTCTATTTTATTTATCATTTTCATTTCTTGCTTGAATCTTGTTATAATATTGGTTGATCTTGATTTAGACTTTGGATTTTGTTAATTTGGATTAATAGATGTCTCCTTTTATCCATGAGTTGATGCTTTTACTCATTTCTATGTTTATTTGCTTTATCAAAATCATGAATAGCTAAACACATAGGAGAGGTGAGATGTAATTGAGTGAATTGATAGGTATGGTAGATTATTTTAGGATTGTACTTAAATATTATTTGGTTTGTGATAATCAAGAGAATTTGAGTGGTTAATATCATTGATTGACTTAGCTAACTAGGCTAGACCTGTTTAGACACCATTGGATAAAGCGTTCTCTTAGCTTTGCAAGAAGATACGGCGAATTCAAATCGTTGCGCACTGCTCCGATTAGACACCATATATTTATTTGCTAAAATCGGACATCGGAGCAAGAAGATACGGCGACTTCAAATCGTTGCGCACTGCTCCGATATTCCGCGCGCCGTGCGAATTCACTGCACGCCGCACATAGCGTTCAATGCAGTTTTCGTCAATTTTCCGATTTTTAAGACTTTTTGACCCAAGGATCTCATCTAAGGATCAAAATAGCTTCAAAAATCACCCAAAACCATATATATATATAATATATATATATATATATATATATATATGTATATATACGAATTTAGGTTCCTAAAAACACATCTTTCCATGATTTTTAGTTTTTCATTAGTGTTTGGCTAATTTTGTAGAGAGCTTTTGGAGGAAAAAAGTGGATTCTCAACGGAATTGACATCTCGACGAGTTCTTCTCCAAATTCAATCATTTTTCTTTCTTCTTCCCTTTTATTTATTTATTTTTTGCTTTAGAATATTGTCGAACATCGTTTTTTATTTAATATGAATTCGATTTTGGTGAGTGAAACAAATCTCTCAGAGGTTCGACAGCGTTTCGGAGCTCAAAAAATGGATTACCTTTGGTTTGGGGTCAAGGTCTATATTTATTGACCTTGAAGCGTCTCTCCCTTGCCTTAGGAGTTGATTTGGACGTGCGAGCCTCCCGACCGGCCACCATGATTTGACGTACCATCTTAAATTGTGCTTCTTGTACTTTGGTGTTTTTCCGGAAGACTTTTCAATTCAGAAAGAAAGATTATGCATAATTTAGATCCGGGCAATTTGGTTTCATGAAAGAGCTACAAAGGATGAGTAAATTGAAATGTTTTGGCATTTTAAAAGTGGGTGCAAAGACATGTAAAGTCCTTTGGAAATCTATTGAGAAAATGAACGACCGTGAAGAGTTATTCCTAGCATAAAACAACAATAAAGAGGTCTTAGATTTAAACTGCGTGTTGTCTCCTCCTCTTACATTGTGATATTTCCAATGGAATTGTCGACTACATCAATTGCCGACTTGGGCTTCCGAGCTCCAGAATTTGCAGGGTCTTGACTTATATTTCTTGAGGTTAGTCGACTAGCCGGTGAAATGCCTCAAAGGTTTGCGCAATTTGGCATACTTGCGCATGTATAAGGCATACGATGGAGAGGAATTACAGTTTGAGGAAGGCAGTTTTCCAAAGCTAAAGAAACTTCGTTTAAGGTGTTTAAAAGGGGTATATAATGGAGATTAAGATTGAAAGAGGAGCAATGCGTCTTCTCGAGGCATTAAACATCGGACCTTCCCCTCTAATGAAGGAAATTCCTAGCGATCTTCAACACCTAACAAACCTTAAATCTCTTCAAGTTTACGATATGCCAATGAAATTTGTGAATGCTCTACAACCTGGTGGAGGCTCCGAAAACTGCAAAATTCAGCACATATCTTCGGTCACTTTTTGGTACTACCAAGGTAAAGGATTCCTTCACAACTCTTACAAACTTGGTAGCATAGATCTGTTGCAGCATCTACAAGGACAACAATGATGTAAGCAATGTTTCAACCTTTAAATCAATACTCGTGCAATTTCAATTTGCTTGAATTGAATTTGATCTCGAATCATTTTAATAAATTTTCTCAGGGAAAGGGACACTATCACAGATCACAGGATCATGTGATCATTTTCTCAGGAGCAAAAATGCAGTTCTAGATTACAACAAAAGAATTAACACTTCTCACAAAAAACCTGAGTGAAGAATGAAACGTTTTAAAATGTTTTGATTTGCTTTTTATGCTTTGCTTTTCATATTTATTCGAAACTCAATTTGAAGATGTTCTCGATTCTTTCTACTTAATACCATTTTAGTCAATCTTTATTCGATACCTTATCTCATGTACAACCCATTTGTTTTAGCATACATGTAAACGTATCTTTTGTGGGAACATAATCGGATAAAAAAGCAACTAAATAAGTTACCAACTTGCAGCCAATAATCTTTAAAAAAAAGCTAATTATATATATATATATATATATATATATATATATATATATATATATATATATATATATAATCTTCCGTTTGAGTCTTTAAGGGGAAGGACTATCATTTGTGTTAATATTTTTTTATCTCATTTTCTAAAAGTTTTTCTTCGATTTCTTTGTTTCCATTTTTTAATTTTGAAATATCAATTTTTATATTATTAATTAATTCTTCTTGTAAATCTTTAATTGTTAAGGTAGGTTTTAAGGATTCTTTAAATTTATTTTTGATCTCAGAGGATTTGTATGGTTCAAAGCTATTAATTTCTTTCTTTGAAATTAATTGTTTAAGTTTTATCAAATATTCTCTTTTTGACTCGGGATCATCTATTCTGTCAATGATGTCTAGAAGAAAGTCCTTTTCTTTTGTAATGACATTAATGGTCTTACAATCACACAAACCATAAGGGTGTGCTTCATAACTTTGTTCAGATTCAGAGATTAAATTAATATTGATTCCGGAATCAGAACTTGTTTCTAAGATAAGGAGACTATTAAGGTGTTGTTTCATTTTTTCTGATATTTCTAGATTATTAATTTTTTCTTTCATCTTGCATTGGTTTGAACAATGACCAATCCTTCCGCATTTGTAGCAAGTAGGTTGTTTACTATAATTTCTATTAGGTTTATATTTTCTATGTTTTGAAGTTGCTGGAATATTTTTAGTGTAAAACTTTGATTTAGGTTTCTTAAAAGGTCTTTTTAAAGATCTCTTCTTAATTTTTGAACTAGGAGGTTCGATTTTCTCATAACCATTTTGAGCACAAAATTCTCCTAACTCTTTTCTATTTCGACTGTTTTCTTTTTTAATTTTATTTTTTAACTTGATATCAGTACATAAGGTTAGTCCTTCATTATTAGTATAGTTGATTAATTAGCCGTAAGTTAAGTTGTCGTAAGGAATAGAGTTGTTATAATCTGACCTGATTTTATTTCTAACTTTATCTGCAAATAATTTTGGTAGACTTGCTATAAATATTTCTTTACAAAAAGGAAAGATTACTATCGCTTCTTGTATAAACTTTAGTAAGGAATACATCTTTATACCATCTAAAGTCGCTTAAGGTTGGACAACTAAGATTGATTAAGGTTTCAGAGGCTCTAGCCTGAAAATGAGACGGGTCTCTTACAAATTTTTTCATAATAGCAAAAACAAGAGTCTTAACTCTGTCGTCTTTTTGAGTTTGAACATTTATACCGTTTTTTTTTTGTTTTATGGCTGTCTTTTTCGCTGTGAGAATTAAAGTTTTATCTTCTGGTGAAATACAATAATCCCATCATCCTTTAAGTTGGCATGTAAAGTCAGATATTAAAACGTTAGCTATGGTTAAACCATTATTGTTTTTTGATTTATAGGCACATGCTGCCATAGTCATTTCTTGAAGGGTTCCTAATATTAAGTATTCACTTAGTCCATCTATATAACATTCATATATGGACTCGCCATCATATTTGGCTTGTAGACTTTGAGATATTTCTTTTATTGAATATCAGGAGGAGTAGGTCTAGGGTAATAATACCTAGTATGTGGTTTTCTAGTAAATGAGTTTTCATGTTTTATTTTGTTAATACTGGGATTCTCATTAGTAAAGAGAGATTGGAATTGTTGTTCAATTGAGTCAATTTGATCAAGGGTATCTGTTTGACTATCATTATCTTTTTTAGTTTCATCATCAGATTCTAGATTATGATTTAAAACATTTATATGTGTATTTTGTCTAGGTTCTCCTAAACTTAATTTATCAGTTTTTTGTTGGATTTGTTCTAAGAAATAACCATTAGAAAATTTATCATTTGATAACTTGGGTCGTAAAGTTTTAGGAAATTCAAAGGTTTTGAATAATGGTTGGGTACTTCCTTCCCGAGGAAAAGATGATGAAGGTGTAATTTTTATGTTGACCGTGTCTTCAATACGAGTCAACTGGTTGGCCATAGTTGAAAGAATTTGATTTGTATAGTTATTTTGACATTCTATATTTTTAATATCATTTTTAGTTGATTGTTTACTATCTTCTGTATGGTTTTGACTTATGGAGTAGCTATAATAGGAGTGTTGTTGATAGTAAACGTTATACCATCTATAGGAGGATGGATATCTATAACTTCTGCATTATTTAAAGTTTTCCAAGTTCTTGTAAGATTTGAAGTAACATTTATTTGGTCAAATGTGTAATCTATGTTGTATATTTTACAATGATGGAAAAACCAGCTGAAGAAAGGAATATTAGTTTTAAGATTTCTTAAATTTGAATACCATGTTTCTCTAATCTCTATTCTTTTAGTACTTTCGAAGTTATTTAAGAACCATTCTCGTTTTTTTATCATTAGAAGGGTCAAAATAATCCTTTTTTTTAATAATTCTTTATTTATTTAGAATTCTGTGGTAATCATGATAATACTACCATATGTCTCCATTTGAGACATAGTTGGAGATATTGATGATTCTGGAGAATTAACTCTTACTTCATCATATATAGGTTGTGGCATATTAGAAGTGAAATCTACATTTCTAAGTTCAATATCTATTCTATTAGGTGTATATAAACTTCTAATGAGACTAGCTAGGTTGTCTACAAGGAATATAAATTGATTGTCTGGAAGGAGCAGAACTTACAAAAGGTATTCTAGTAATAACTGTTTCGTTGACTAGGTTTGAATCAAAGATTATCTGAATTGATCCATCGGTCTGCTCGAAGATTGTAGAGGAGGATTATGTGAGTTCGTGGGATTTTGGTTGACATATATTAGACAACTCCCATGACACTGCTTGACCTAATTCGTTCCATTTTAATCTTTTAGGAGTACTAATTTTAGAATGTTGAGTATTGGCTTCAAAAATTATAGTTTCATTTCTAGTTAAACTATGCTTAGATTTAGGATTAAGAGTAGTAGTCATTACTTTGTAGTATATACGATAAATTACTGCAATAGATCTACAGTTAGCAGCGAAGTTCATATTTTTTTGATTTAATATTTAGAGTCAAAGTATCAAGAATATTTGAATCAAATAGCGAAACAGAAAAGTTAGGGTAACAATTGAAATAAACTGAACCATTAGCAAGATTAGATTCCATCATTGCTAATAGAGAATTATTAAAGTTTAATTGTCGTGCATCTTGTAAGCACATAAATACTGGAATATCTAGTCCTATTCTTAAAAAGAGGTTAAACAACAACTTGAACCATGCCTACATGCAAATATTTGTAATTCTTTTTATGATTATTCAACGCAGAATGAGAAAATAAATGCAATGTTTCATGCTCATGATTTAAAGCAATAATATGCTCTGTTTGCTTGATTGAATAATCTTGTCTAAAATTAAAAGTTCCAATTTGATACATAGTCTTAATATCTGTTTTAGGGATGCTCCAATTATGTAAATGATTTTCTATTTGAGCAATATTTATTTCTGTACTATTTACCTCTTCATCACTGGTCTCAGCAAAGTCATTTGAAGTAGAAGGATTGGTGGACTCGAAGATTTTGAGGATTCTATTCATATTGTTTAAAGGTTTTAGATTTTATTGAGAGGGTTGAGGGAACACTTGTGAGACCACCTAAACGCCTATTTTGGCTTAACACGGCTGACCAACACAATTTCTGGCTTACTAGCACAACTTCTCAACATAAACTAAAACTTTAAATAATATAAGTAGAAAACTTATAAAATTCTCCGACTTCTCAACATAAACTAAAACTTTAAATAATATAAGTAGAAAACTTATAAAATTCTCCGAGAGAATCAATCTTTATGCTTCAAAAACTTTGATCAATCAGTGGTGAATACTGTTTTTTGAATAATGTTTTCTCCAGCGGTTTTTGAGGAAGAGTTTGGCTTTGATACCATTTCTTGCTGAAGATTAATATTGAGGACAGATTGGTTATATGAGAGAGAGATTTTGGGATTATCTGAATTTAAAGAAATATATATATATATATATATATATATATATATATATATATATATATAAATGGACGAAACTAGGATTTTAGATTAGGGGACTAATATTAAAAACAAAATAAAAAACTGAGAAAAAAAGGAAAAAAATAAATTTAAATAGCTAAATTAATATGGTAGTTTATAATCATAATAACTTATACGTACATACATTATTCATATTTTTTTTTGAATTTATACATTAACAGCGAACCTTATATTCATGACTCATGGCACAAGAAGGGAACCATAAATGCAGCCTAGGGCTTATTCCCCCAATGAATAGATGTTAACGACGAAGATGGAGTATTTCTAATGTATTAAATATTTTGTTAGTTTATTGGGTCCCAGATTTGACTATGTACAAACTTACATACTTGTATTTTTATGTATAGGCTAAAGTTATATAAAGGGCTATTGGTATGTAAAAGCTTATTGGTATATGTAACGCAAACTTGTTTTTGTTTATAGACGAATTGGCGGCATAAATCATCAAACTCTTTCTCTGGACTCAGTTTGGTACTCAATTTTTTTTTTTTTACGGGAATAATCACGAAACTGCATTTCTAGTACCGACGTTACTCATTTTAACGATTTTTTTGACGGAAGTAAGGCTAAAGCATTTTGTTACAATGGTTAAACATATTCAGTATTATTAATGATTTTTTTCTTCTGAACGCCAACAACTTCTCGAAGCCGGTGATGATGGTGATGAGAGCCAACTCGGGCCTCACCGACGGCGACGCTCCCTCGTGCTCCACCTCCTCTCCCTCCACCAACAACTGCCGAATCTCTCCCTCCAACGCCCTCAACAGAAACCACCAAGCTCCGGCGACCATGTTCCTCGCGGACACGGCGGCGGTGATGGACCACCCTCCCGGGAACTTGGCCCAGGAGCTCCAGAGCAAGCCCGATATCAGGGTCAAGAACGAAGTAGTGCCCATAGTGGTGTCGAAAGGACTGGACCAGCTCAAATACAAAGGAGCCACCGCGGATCCTTTGGAGGCTTCGTCTTCGGGGACGTCGTATCTCGATGCCGGCACTATGCACCAGACTTTCCCTCTCCCGGCTTTCTGTTTGGACGGCGGCGATGCCCAATCAAGGAGACGCTCTGCGCCGGGACCCACTTGCTGGTCTCCGGCAAGGAAGATGACGGAGTTCCGGTCGTGTTGCGGTACAGCCTCGTCCAAGACCGGTGGCTCCAAGGGCCGTCGATGATCAACCCCCGCTCCATGTTCGCCGCCGCGGCTTCCGGCGACTTTGGTTACGTCGCCGGTGGGCTCCTCCGGGTCACCAATGAGGCCCACAGCCTCAACTCCGCCGAAAGGTACGTGTTAGATTGAGACACGTGGATTTCCGTCAAAAAAATCGTCAAAATGAGTAACGTCGGTACTAGAAATGCAGTTTAGTGATTATTCCCGTAAAAAAAAAAGTTTGAGTACCAAACTGAGTCCAGAGAAAGAGTTTGATGATTTATGCCGCCAATTCCTCTTGTTTATATAGCATTTTGGTATGTAAGTATGTAAGTAGTCTAACATGATGTATGTACATCAACAATATGTGATATGATAATATGACTCTTCAAAGCTTATATAATTATGTTACCAAAATCGAACATAAGCAATTCTTGAATCATTTGGTAACCATACTATTAAAACTGAGTAAAACAAATTAAATTGTCATTTAAAACTAATTTTCCCTCACGTTCATTTTTTCCTTGTTATATGAACGCGTCTATAGCTCAATTTTTTTTTTTTTTTTTAATGAAACTATAATTTTTTGTTTGTTTGTTTAGAAACAAACATGAAATATGATTACAAGTATTCGTTGCAACTAGCCAACTCTATACCTCATTTTAACGATCAAACTAAACTTTCATTTTATGCCCACTAGGTCGAAGTTAATTAAATTAACTGTTCAGTTAATTTAATTAACTTTGGCCTGGTGAGCTATTTTCTTAATAAAATAAAATTTACGCTATTTTTCGAAAAAAGGGTGAGTTATTGGGCTACTGGTCTAATTGTCTCATAATTAGAATTGATTTAAAAAACTAATTAACATTGGTAAAAAAATTAAAAAAAATAATAAAAAATATACCATTATTTCTATCAACAATGTTCTTATATTATATCATGTTTTTTTTTTAATAAACGTAATGCAACTTTATTTATTTATTTTTTATTTATTTATAAACGTAATGCAACTTTATTGAAGGTTATAAACAAACAAACAATAAACTATTTATATACAAACAATGAAATGCTGCTTCAAAATATGCTTATAAACACATAAACAACGAACTACATTGAATTTTAAGCAATTTTGAATATCAATGCCATGTCATCTGGCTACCTATTTTGCTACGCTCTCCTATGTATGTAGTCAGTTGTCCTTTAATACATGTCCAAATTTACAAAAACGCCCAAAAAATTTCCCGCCCATAAGTCACAGCTGTTGACTTTTAAAAAAAAAAGAAAAAGGAAATGTGATTCCGAGAATCGAGGAGAGTAATTACTTCAATTTTAAACCGATCAACTTCACAACCGCTTTTCACTCGGCAATTAAGAAAAACAAAAAAAAAAATTTCACCCAAAAAAAGTTTCCAAATCTCGTCAATCTCTCCGACGAAGTGGAGATAGTGAATATGTGTAAATATCGGATATAGGATTTTAGAAGGATATAGGATTGGCATATTATGCAGTAAATATGTGTAAATATTGGATACTCCCAGTTTTGGTAATTTGTAAGACGTTATTTACACATATTTACTGCATAATATGTCAACCCCTCAAGTTTGTTACATATGTAATGGCCTAAAATACATCTTTTCGCGTAAATACGTTGTTGGCCTAAAAAGAAATTTAAATATTAAAACGAGACAAGATAAATCAAGCAGTAAATATAAGAAAATAATATATAATAGGAAACAAATAAATTGCAACTACCACGTCCAAATTAGTTCATAAATAAAGGGAATCATTAAGTAGACTTGATCCTGTTCACAAATGAAATCAGGAATTTAAATTCAAAAATTCCGGGTAGTTATATAATTCGAAATTCAAAAAATTCGAAATTCAAAACACAAACAGGGGCAATTTTCGGATATGAAAAAACATATAATTGGGCCACGTCATCCGAGTGGCTATTTACTTAGTATTTACAAAACCTTGGCTATATAGCAAATCATAACGTTTGATTTGGCTATTTTGCTAATTTTTTGTTAATTTAATTGTTGAACTCGATTTCCAAGACATAAAAGAAAAGGAGAAGCAATGGTAACTTATCTAGAAAAATAGCACACCTAGAACATTAACTATATTCCCTAATTAGCTAATTCAATGATCCTTTGAGCTGAGAACTTGTTGCCTTGCGTATTTAATAATTTAAGAGATGAATTTATTTGGAATAATTATATATTTTCGAAATGATTATATGTGTATATATATTATGGCTGAGCCAGGTGAAGACGAGGGGAAAAAGGGCCCTCTAAGTCGTAAGATTCATTGTCTTATGATTGCAAATTATGGCTCGGCCATTGTCCATAAGTTCCATTACATTGGGAATGATGCAAGATTCTTTGCTTCTAATGATGTCATTGACAACCCATTAATAAGAAACTGAAGATTCTCAAATCTAACCTAAAGTCGTTATTCATGTTCTAACCTAAAAGTCGTTATTCAATCCGAAGGTTTTAAATATAGACATCTAGTCGATATCCAAATTTCGTTCAATTTTTATGAATCTTACTTTTTTTTAATAACAAATTTAAATTATTGCAAAATCTGTTTCCTATTAGAGATAGAGAGAGACCGAGAGAGAGTATGTATCTTTTTATTATTTATTTTTTAATTATTGTTGATAGAGAGCATTTATAGTACACATGTCATCATGCATAATATTTTCAGATCAAGTCTCTTATCTTCATAAAAAAAACATAGAAATTTTAGGAACTCAAATGAGAACAACATTAGTATCATTTGAAAAATAGAATTAAATTAAAATATATGTTGAGATTTTTATTTTGATATATATATATATATATATATATATATAATTTTATAAGATATCCATCGATATTTCCGTCGATAAACGATATCTCCGTATATTTTTTATCGGTACGTCGGTAGCTGTATTAGAAATATCTATGAAATCTCCATCGACATCTTAATCGGTAACCGATATCTCAATAAAATCAGACCACCGATATTTGATCGGTAACAGTATTTGAATTCGTATCCAATCCTCACATGAACAGTAAACTTAATAATTTGACATGTACTCATTCGGTTATATTAAAGCTCTTAATCAATGTAATTTTATTTATTTCCATTTATTTATTTTACTGACACTGATTTTTTTTTTTGTGCGCAATAATTCCATTGAAGTTATGGATTTTTTTTTAATTAAAATAATCGAACACATGATAAAATGTTTATATACATAAATAAGACAAATTGAATTCTGATTTTTCGGTCAAATCTATGACTAGTAGCTAGTGAATTCAGACATGTATTTAGCTACCACTCAACTTAGGCCTTTTGCCAATAATAGAGATTGTACAGGCCATATGAGAAAATCATATATAAAAGATACTATATATTAGATATCTCAAAGAGAAAATAATTTGAAGGTTATAACCTTTTGCCAATAATAGAGATATTGTATATGACATTTGGGAAAAATCATATATAAAAGATATTGTATATTATATATATCAAGAGAATAATATTAATGTTATAACATATAAGTTGGGTAAGAGAGAGCGAGACAGCTTGGCTGCAGATTTGAGGTGTGAATATTCTAAGTATCTGCATGTTTGACAAAGTATCATACATGTTAACGTACGTGATTCCCTCTGAAGATTCAATGATACGAGGTTTCTTAATTCTAAACAACCAATGCATATAGTATATACTAATCTTATGGGTGTGTAACGTTTATTGCGTTTATTGTGGCCAATTATTTCAATGTGACTTTGCTGGTATATATCGTTGAGAAAATCTCCATGGGATAATATAATAGTGTATTTGGTTTGAGGTTATAGAATTTAATCACATTTTCGAGAATATTATTAATGTAATCAAATTATCAAGAATGTAGAATAATCATGTTTGGTTGTAAAATTTAATTTTTAAATAAATTTATGAGAATATTATATTATTGCTTTTGATTTGATAACATAACATAATGTCTAATAGAAAATAACCAAAATATATACTTATAATAATGGATCTTATAAAAGAGTATCGTTGAGAAAATCTTCATGGGATAATATAAGAGTGTATTTGGTTTGACGTAATAGAATGTAATCACATTTTCGAGAATATTATTAATGTAATCAAATTATCAAGAATGTAGAATAATCATGTTTGGTTGTAAAATTTAATTTTTAAATAAATTTATGAGAATATTACATTATTGCGTTTGATTTGATAACATAACATAATGTCTAATAAAAAATAACCAAAATATATTCTTATAATAATGGATCTCATAAAAGAGAAAAATAAAATTTAAAATAAAAATCAAAGATGTGAAAAAAAATCTTTAAAATGAAAGAAAAAAATTGTTTTAATAAATAAATGTGAAAAAGCATAAAATATAAAGAGAAAAAAATTGTTTTAATAAATAAATGTGAAAAAGCATAAAATATAAAGAGAAAAAAATGACATATAAAATTTAACTAACAATATAATGCATCTATAAAAAATATAATATATAGTTAGTAATATATTTATGTATAGATTTAATTAACAATATATATAATATATATGTATAATTAATAATGTGTCTACGTATATTTGCTTAAACTATAAATTAAGAAAATAGCCAACTTAAACGCTTAACAGTGTTAAATAGCCACTTTCAGTCGTAAATATTAGATAAATAGTCAACGTTTGATATATAAAAGTGACTATTTACCTAAAATATTTACATCTGAAAGTGGTTATTTATCTAAGATTTATCAAACGTTGACTATTTAGAAATGTCAAACGTTTAAATTGACTATTTTCCTAATAGACCCTTTCTTAAAACATATACATATACACTATATATAATCTATAGATATAATAAATATATATATATATATATATATATTAATATATAGTTAGTAATATATAATTTCAGTTATTAATATATGTATATCTACGTATGTATATATCGTTTCAATATATATAGTTAGTAATATATATGTATTTGTACATTACTTATCTTTTAATTTTTATTTGATACATGTAAATACACTAAACGGGAAATTATACAACATATTATTCAAGAAAATAATGAAGTTTTTGGAAATAGGAAATTCACTAGAGATAAAAGACAAGGAAGTATGTGTTTGAATTGCAGAGAGAATTTCTCTGTTTGAATCTTTGATTGATGAATGCCAATAGATTGTATTTTGTCTAGTATACATATCTTTACATCAACGCCCTAAGTATCTCTAACAGAATTTTGTTAGCTTTGTTGTTATGCCAAGCCGTCAAGTCTTCAGCTAGCTCACTTCGTTTGAATGGTTGAGTTTTGTTTCTCAGCTGAATCAGCAATGACTTTAACATCCCCTCTCAAGATGAAGGGTGGTCTTTGCACGCGAAGACTGTCTATTGGCTTGAGAAACCGGTTTAGGGTTTAGGGTGGTAATAGCCGCATCTGCTAGATTATCACACCACACTAAAGGAGTCTGTGCTATTATCTCTTTTAGTTTTGAAATTAGGGACTTGATCCACAATATTTATTCTCCAACATGAGAGAGTGCTCTATACTCTGTCTCCGTACGAGATCGAGCCACAACAGCTTGCTTGCCTGAGCTCCATGATACCATACATCCAACTAAAAACATGTAGTAGACACTTGCTGATCATTGGGGCAGCTCGCCTAATCAGCATCAGCGAAGCTTGTGAGAGTGAGATGCTGAGAATGAGAGAAAGTTGAGCCATGTGTGATCGTACCCTTCAAGTATCTGAGTACTCTCTTGCACAGAAACCAATGATCTTTAGTTGGCCGTTGGTCAATAAATCAGCGACGTACTTTGACTATGAGAGATACAAGCCGATAGGGTCTCTCACAGTTTCTATCCCTAGAAAGTAGTGGAGAGATCAAAATTTCTTGAGAGAAAATTGAGCATTGAGATCACCAATGAGATGTTGGATGGTTTTTATGAATTTTCGGTCACTAAGATATCATCTACATAAACCAGAACAAAGTATGTAGACTTAACCTTGTGATAAGATGAAGAGAGACGAATCATCTCGTGAATTTGTGAATCCCCACGCAAGAAAAGCAACTCGAAGCCGATCGAACCATCCGCGCGGAGCCGGTTTGAGGCCGTACAAGGCTTTGTGAAGCTTTCATATGTGATCACATCCCTTCGGTTGACACATGTACACATCATTGATGAGAACACCATTGACGAAGGCGTTGTTGACGTCAAATTGCTTGACATCCCATCCTCTGAACACGGAAGGAGTGAGTACAATCCTCACTATGCAGGTCTATATAACTGGGCTATAGGTTTAAGAGAAATCCACACTAGGGGTTAGAGCAAATCATTTGGCAATTAAGCGTGCTTTGTATCTCTGTATAGACCCATTTGGATTGTACTTAACCTTATAAACCCATTTGTTTCCAATGATGTACTTCTGAGCATCAAAAGGGATCAGTGACCAGGTTGCATTATGATGCAAGGCATCGATCTCAACTTGCATAGCCTGAGTCCAAATGGGATTTCTAAGAGCATGAGACACAGTTGGTGGTTCTGTGGGGCCAGGGTCAATTTCAAGAGGGTATTTTTTTTTTGGTTATATAGGCTTTCGGCTTTGTAATTCCTGACTTTGACCTGGTCTGCATAGTGTGTATGCGAGCTGAGAGAGGTGGTGTTGGTTGTGGTGATGGTGAGAAAAGTAAGTGTATGGTTATGGTGTGTTCATGAGATTGGGGATTGGTAGTGTATGAGGTATTTGATGTAGTGTCTGAGGTTATTGGACTGGTGTTAGAACTGGTTGGAGTAGACTCTGAATTGTGTGATGAGAATGGTCCAACATGAGTCGGCATTGTGATCCTGGACTAAGAGAGGGCTCTTTAGGGGGCATAGACGCTGAGATTGGACTAGGGACCACAGAATCACGTGTGTTTGCTGAGGTACTCAACTTAAAAGTGTACCTGACAAGTGGTGACTCTAAAGAGACTGACTCAACAGACAGGGAAAACAAAAGGGTATAGAAATTGACTCTCATTGAAAATAGCATTTCTAGTTATACATATGCGTTCTGAAGAGTGTAAACATTTGTAGCCTCTATGACTTGGACTATAACCAATAAAAACACATAAAGCTGGCTTATATCGTAGTTTGTTTTTATTGTAAGGTCTCAAATGAGGAAATACACTTGAATCAAAAACTCTGAAGCAATTATAGTCTGTTTTTTTTTTTTTTTTTTTTTTTTGTGAAATAGAGTTTGAAAAGGATTTGAGCCTTGTAAAACAGGTGTAGGTAAAGAGTTGATCACAAAGGTTGCAAAAGAAAAAGCTTCCCACCAGAAAGACAATGGCATTGTTGCTTGAGCTAACGTCGACAAGTCAAGCCCTACAATGTGCCTGTGTTTACGGCCAGCTCTACCATTTTGAGCGTGGACATGAGAACAAGGATGGCGATCAAGAATACCATGATCAATTAAAAAAAGGAGTAAAAGATCTATCTCTCTACCCCAATCAGATTGACGAGCGCAAATGAAAATGTTTAAAGATTTTTCAACAAATGTTTTGAAGATTTTGCAGGTGTTTAGAACTTTTGATTTTAATTTCATAGTATAAATCTAGGTAAATCTTGAGAAATCATCAATGAAATGTATGTAATATCTGTAGCCCTTATTAGATGCTATGGGTGCAGGGTCCCACAAATCCGTGTGAATGAGTTGTAAATGACGATCACTTTTGTTTTGAGACAAAGAAAAAGGAAGAGTGTGATTTCACCAAGCTGACAAGCATTACAAAACCGGTTTATTGGCAACATTGTTTGAGGCATGACAGAAACTTCTATGCCAAACATGCCACTGCTCAGACTTGGAGCTAGTGAAGAAAACAGACTTAGAGAATTGACTAACATCAGGACTTGAAAAATTTGAACTCACACCAATAGAATTGACACAATTTGAACTAGGACTATAAAATGGAGAAATATACTCAACATGACTACATGAACTAATATTGTTCTTGAAAGTAGCAGACCGGACCACCATCAACACATGAGTCTGACATGAGGTATATGCCTGTCTTTATGTATCCCTTGAAGAACTCTCCGTGTTCTCTTGTGTTGGAATAGATCTAGCGTTAAGAAAAGATTTATCGCTTCTAGCAAGCGGCGGAATATAAATTTTTTTTTTAAACCACGTAAAACGTTTTTACAACCTAGACAAAGTGCATGAACATATACTTTAAATTTTTAAAACTACATTTAGTTATTACTCGGTACCACCCTTGAATGGAACTTGAACATTGAGAAGCCTTAGGAAGGTTGAAACGTTCATCTCCCCACGCAGCTCGCCTCTCCCACTAGTCTTCTAGAACCTGTGAGCAACCACAAAAGTTTCTACCACTAGAGTCTTTATGTTTGGTTAGGATTTAGTGTGTATGCACTTTTAAACACTATGACTCAAGAACTAGTCTATGAGCCAAAGAGCTAAAACAAAACTCTAGGTCTAATGAGGACCTAGGTGCCAAAACAAAAAGGGACACGAAGAGATTCTAGAGAGAGAGAGAGGGGGGCGGCTACAACTTAGAGAGAGAAACTCTCAATCTCAAAATTGTGTGTTGTGAATTGTGAATGAGGTGGGGTATGTTAGGAATATTGCCCACTTGAAGATAATGAATAAATGTTTACTAAATTCGATAATAAGATAACTTTATTAGCATTATATGATTAGTGGGTTGAGTTCTAAACAATTAGAATCAATAACAACTATCTTCCATAGCCTCCGTATCTAACTGAGTCACGTGCTGGGCACCTGAGTTCGGGCGGTGAGCTAAAACATGGTCGATGACTGATATACGCCTGGAAAGCTATATCTAAAGTCATATATGTGGAACACATAGGTGAAGGCTGATCACTATGTGGGAGCATTCTACACTTGTGGTAAGTGTACGACTTGGACAGGTCTTGGTGTAGATGTGTCGTTTAAGGACCGTTACGACACACTAACCGAGGTCACTATGATGGTCACAGTGAGACTTGATCTAAATCCTGAAGTGATCATGGACACTGGGTTATGTTACTGGGCTCTTTGACTCATTCGCTAAAAGGCTATTCATGCTAATCACAGCTTATGTCTTGGGAGTTTTCTCAGAGCATGATTCGAGTGAGAAGTGATTTACAGATACGGAATCCAGCCTTCCCGAAAGAAGGTTAATGTTCACTCACCTAAGGGTTGATTCCAGAACCGATAGATTGCTAGCACTTTCGAAGTAAGTAACGTTCGAAAGAATCTTTCGCTGGGGAAGCAACAATGCTTAGGGCTGATATGTATCAAGAGAAGTATAACGGAAAAATTGACTTCTCTTGACACGGGTTGAACCTGGAGGATCTTGATCACGAACTGACTATATCAGTGGACACTCGTCACGATGAGTAAATATAATTCTAGTATAAAGGAGAGTTCAGTCTTGGCTTACAAGGTGGAGTATTTGACCAAGATTAGACGAATCGATGGACAAAAGAGAAATGACTATTTCGTCTTTTTCATCGGATTTGTTAAGCTCCTATTACTAGGTCCATAGTCCCCGATTCGGCTCTGATAAAGGCGGATAAGAACTTTCTTATAAAAATGTTTATCATTATTAATCTCACTTGCTGTAATTGTGATTGACAGCATTAATTCTGGAAAACGGGTATTCGCAGAATTAAATAAATATTTATGGTAGAATTGTTTATTTATTGTTTGATCAAGTAAATAAACAATTATTAATTATTTGTTTATTGTTGGACCAAGTAAATAAATAATTAATTGGGTTTTAAGCAATTGGGCCTTGCACAAAAATATGAAAGTCGGATTTAGGGTTTTGGCACTAGGGTTTGCGCAAATCCCCTTGGCCGTGTGCCTAAAAACCGATTTTTATAATATTGGTATTTACCAATATTTTCTCTTTAGTTGTTTAAATAAAGGAGAGATAATAATATAAGATATTTTCCTATATTTTCTCCTTATTTAAAGGAGAATATTTAGGAGAATATTTAGGAGAAAATTTAGGAGAATAATATATTCTCCTTTATTATCTCACTAAATAAATTATTCTCTATTTAAATATCCCATAGATATTGATCTGATGGATGAGAGAAAAAGTAGGATTCACTTGTTGAGATCCAAGGGCCTAGATTAAATCCATTAGTGTGAACACAATAAAAGGAAATAAAATATTCTGGAAGATTCCATGAATATCTCCTTTTTACTACTATAAATAGGGGTTCATGAGAAGGCAAAACTTAAGTTTTTTTAACCTAATAATTTCGTGCAACCTAGCCCTCATTGGCCGTGCACTTCTGCTTCTCTTCCCCTCGGAAATTCGTTTCCATTCTTAGTAAAATAAGAGCGAGATCTCGAAACACCTAGTTTTGTGATCTAGTGAGATAAAGACTGTGCCCACTCATCTTTCTTATTCGCCTCGGA
Source organism: Urtica dioica subsp. dioica (assembly GCF_054948205.1). NCBI lineage: Eukaryota > Viridiplantae > Streptophyta > Magnoliopsida > Rosales > Urticaceae > Urtica > Urtica dioica. The sequence continues at coordinate 34,932,786 of NC_142760.1, forward strand.
GATTACGTTTCGGAAGACTAAGGTGTCATCCTCGAGTCCTTCATCAAGACAACTCAAGACGAAGACGGATTGTGAAAGCTTTCAGTTCGTGAGCCAAAAACTGTAAGTATTCGTTTTTCGCTCTATATCGGTTGCTTGACTTATATGCTCTCGTGAATTAAATTAATTAAACATAACTAGATCTTGTTAATTATAACCATAATTTAATTAGCTTATGATCAGCGTAATTAATTATTTTTCCGCATTAATATGGTTATATGGTGGAATCATCTCAAAAGAGGCACGTCGGAGCGATCGTTCGTGTCCGATGCGCGCTCAATCCACCAACAAGTGGTATCAGAGCGATTGTTCGTGTCTGATACCCACTTGATTCCCCAACAGGGTATTTATAGGAGGAGGATTACATTCAAAAGGTGATTTCCTCTTTTCTCTTGAATACCACATATTCATGAGCGAATCTTCATTTCCTCTTTTCCTCATGTCACACGTCCAACTCTATGCTTATAGAAGCAAACTTGTTTCCTCTTTTGCCTATTCTCTCTTGGTCTTGGCCGTCCCCTTTGATTTTCTTCTAGAGGAAATTTGTTTCCTCTTTTTCTTTTGGTAAGTATCTTCATCCATCAATGCACAAAATAATCTCTCTTTCCTTCTCTTCTCTTGGACGGTTTCTATGGCTTTTAGAAGGTGCTTCTAGATGTATCTTCATTTGTTCATGACAACATAAGAAAAACCCATTAAGATTTTTCACATAAAATTCCATGAAATGAAATTCAATCCTCAAGGGCCAATTCATCAATAGGGCCGTGTGAATTTAAATTCATTGTCATCATATGACAATGTAAAAAAACTTATTTATTGACATTCTTACCATCCGGTGTCCAAAAAGACAAAATTACCCTTTAGACAATTTTCGTAAAACTTGTCTAGTTCTTGTTTTGACTTAGCTTCTAGTTTAACCAATCCTACTCTAAAGACTTGTGGTAGTGACCTCATGGATCCAAATGAACAAAGCTTGAGCTAGCATACTTGGACTCAAAAGTTCACAAACCTTTTCCAAGTTCTAGCTTAATGTCAAAGGACTCCACTAAAGAGTTGACACTGAAATCTCTCGGTTCAAATGAATATATTTTCTACTCAAGAATTCTACTTAATTGAAATGAGTGGATCCATTGAATATTATCTATATTTACCCTTCATGAATATCATCAATTAGATGAGATTTATAAAATTACCGTTTTACCGTTTTAGTTGTTATTTCCTCAACTCCTTTGTCGCTTGTGAATAAGTTAGAAGCAATGTATTGACGAGAAGCTAACAAGTCACATTGATTCATCCAAAAGAGTCATGACTCAATTTGGACACTGGCTAGTTCATTTATTCACATTCCAAGGAACAAAGCATAAGATGATATACATTGCATTTCAACAATCTTGTACATGAATTCCATATCTATGAGATCTTCACAAAGTTACTCATGACATCTTCATAACTTTGTACTTCACCAATAGATCTTGTCTATATCACATAGTGAATCTAGAACTCTGACTTTCTCGAATGAGAGTACGTAAGCTATGAAATGACATGTCTCATTTCAGGATTGAGGTAAGCACGATGCAATTCATACATAGTGACTTCGAGACATAAGAGGTTAAATGGTTTGTTCTTATTATGTCTCTAGAAGTGCACTAGTCAATTCAGTACCTTCAGAAGATACCTAGGAAGAACTATAGAGTCTCCAACTCTCAATGTCCTATAACCAGACATCATAGATTCTGCTAACAATCATACTGAGATCAATAGCCCTTTGATCCTTAGATTGTGAATATACTGCTTTAAGCAAACCATGAAGAGTTTGTTCATGCTATTTGACTCTTCATTTGTTGTTAGGTTTGTTTAAGGACTAAAGACTGTAGTTTATCATAAAGCTTCAAACAGACAAGGAAGAATGAATGAACGTTTCAACTTTTATTAATTATTCATCAGTTACAAGCAAGAGTCTTCGTGGGACTTTATTACATCAAATGTACATAAAAAGAGACTACTACTCTTCTTGTAGGCACCATTGACAACATCTTGTCCTTCACAACATAACAATCAACACAAAACTCAACATATACATCATTGTCATTGGTGATTTTGTAATGCTAATAAGGTTTTTCTTAAATAGAGGTACTCTCAATACTTTATTCAATTTCAATTTGTTGTTATTTTTGTTTATTAAGACGGTAGATCCAACATGAGATATTTGTACTAAAGTACCATTACCGGTCATCAATTTACCCTTCCCTTTGTAGTCAAAACTGATTTGTAGGTGTGAAATCCGGAAATCTAACCTAACAAAAAAGTTAGAATTTTTATAATTGAGTGACTTTAATCTTTTAATGGAGTGGCAATCAAATAAACATTTTTATTTTAGCATTTAAAGTTTTAATATTTATAAATATATCCTTTATACAAATTAGTTTACAAGTCCGTATTTAGTATGTTATTATTTTATATTAAAGTTAAAGTTATATTATATTATTATGTTATTATTTTATATTAACCTTAAATTATATTTTATATTATTATGTTATTATTTTTTCCTTACTTTTCTTAACGTGGAAGTCATTAGATAATATTGTTAGGAATATTGCCCACTAGAAGATGATGATTACTAAATAAGATAAGAAGTTACTTTATTAACATCATATGATTAGTGGGTTGAGGTCTAATAACATTTAGAATCAATAACAACTATCATCCATAGTCTCTGTATCAAACTGAATCGCATGCTGGACATCCGAGATCGTGCGGTGAACTAAAACTTGGTCGATGACTGATATGTGCCTAGAAAGCCTTATCTAAAGTCGTATATGTGGAACACAAGTGAAGTGATCACTTAGTGGGAGCATTCTGCACTTGTGGTAAGTGTACGACTTGGACAGACCTTACATGTAGATATGTCGTTTAAGGACTGTTATGACACACTAGCCAGGGTCACAAATGATGGTCACAGTGACGCTTGATCTTAATCCTGAAGTGATCATGGACTTCTTGGTCGCGTTACCGAGTTCTTTAATTCATCACGTTAAAGGCCAATAAAGGTTGAATAAATGGATGTTTTGGGAACTTGGGACATGATTGTAGAAGAAAGTGGTTTACAGATACGGAATCCAGCCTTTCTGAAAGAAGGTTAATGTTCTCTCACCTAAGGGTTGATTTCAGAACCGATTGATTGTGCACACTTCCGAAGTTGGCTTATGTTCGGTTGAATCTTTTGTTGGGGAAGCAACGATGCTTAGGGCTTATATGTAACGAGAAAGGTATAACGGAGCAAATTGACCTATCTCGATACGGGCATAACCTTGAGGGTCATGATCACTTATTACTGAATCAGTGGACACTCGTTATGATGAGTAAATATAATTATAGTATTAAAGGAGAGTTCAGTCTTAGCTTACACGGTGTAGTATTGACTAAGAAAAGACGAGTCGACAGAAAAAGAAAAGGGACTTTCTTCGTCTTTTTGATCGGATTTGTTAAGCTTCTACTATTAGGTTTATCGTCCCCAATTCGGCTTCGATAAAGTCGGATAAGAACGTTAATATAATAGTATGTATTATTATTATTATAATCTCACTTGCTGTAATAGTGATTGACAGCATTAAATTTAAAAAAAGTTATTTTGGGAATTAAATTAATATTTATAGTAAAGCTGTTTATTTATTGCCAGATCAAGTAACTAAACTTATTATTTATTGTTGGACAAGTAAATAAGTGTTTAATGGGCTTAAATCTATTGGGCCTTGAAAAAGCAAAATAATCGCTTACCCCCTACGGTGTTGGACGTTTTTTGCACTGGTGTGGTAACCAGTATTTTTCTGTTCCTAAAATATATGAGAATAAATAGGAGATATATTTTCCTATATTCTCTCATAATATTTAGGCTAAATATAAGGAAGATATTTATGAGAATATCTAGGAGTATATAATTTCCTAGATTTTCTCAACAGAAAATACACTAGGACAAAAGACGTTATCCGGTGCGACGAATGTCGCACCTAATGCCTCAAATGTCGCACCTAAAGGTTTATTAGGTGCGACAATAGGTGCGACACTGTCGCACCTGATAACCCGTCGCAGAAGGTATTGGGTGCGACATGTCGCACCTAATAGGTACCCCATTAGGTGCGACTTTTTCAGGTGCGACTTATCGCACCTAATGCCCAAGTTATTTTCCTGCCAAATTTTATAGAATTGGCGGGTAATGGCATATCGGGTGCGACATGTCGCACCTGAAAGTTTTCGCGCCATGGTATTCGGTGCGACAATGTCGCACCCAATACGTTTGTTTAATTAAAAAAAAATACAAAATTAAAAAAAGTAAATTAACAAAATAAAAATGAATTACATAATTCTAAATGAATTAAGAATAAAAATTCAAATAATATTAATTAAACAAAATTCTAAATGAATTAGAAATAATATTCTGAAAATAGAATTCTTAATTAAAAATACAAATTCTTTCCAAAAAACGAAAAAAATGAATTCTTATTTTTTTTTTCTTATAAAACTTATCGATAGTAGAATTTCCTCTGCCGAATAAGTTGCCAGAACTTCGAGAACCGCTTCCGCGTCCTCGTCCACCGCTGCCTGACGCGCTGCCGCTCGTTCCGCCGCTTCCGTAAGGACGGTCTCGCAAGTAATCCATAGAACCTGGCGTGGAACCTGGCGTGGAACCTGGCGTCTGCTGATCCGTCCCACCTGGTTGCGATGCAGGCGGAGGTTGAGGAGTCGTGGGAGGCTGGTTGTGCTGCTGGCTGAGGAAGGCGATCTGTTGCCGCATCAGTTGCAGCTCGGCTTGTTGGGCATCCATCTGAGCTCGCATCTCGGCAACCAATGGATCGGTCTGAGATGACGAACTTGACGAGCCTCCATCTAGCGTTTGGGCAACACCCAACGATGACCTTGGGATCGAAGGCCCTAAACCGACTTCCCAGTCTCTGCGCACTCCCAAAACATCGCGCATCGCGTACATCTCCGCATCTTCTTGGGAGATCACGATGTTTTACTCCTCCGCTTGCCGCAAAATATCTATCGTCTGGACGGTGACTTGATCCTTCAAAATAAAACCACAAAAAAACTTATCAGATAAGAAGAAATAAAGTAATTAAATATAGTAAATAAAAAAAATTAACTTACGTATTGCGTCTTCGCGAAGTCCGTCGTCCACGATCCCTTAGCGTCCTGGTGTTTTTCTAACCATATCGCTAAAGCCGAGCCTATACTCCCATCTTCTCTTCGCTGTAATTTTTCAACATTAAAATATGAATCACATATATATTACATATTAATTTTAAGAGACTTACGTTCCTCGAGCGATGACCAAAAAAACTAAGCGAGCCTTGCCTCGCCTTCGTCTTCTTCATCTTCGAATTTTCCCGGTTGCGGAGAGATTTCGCCTGCAAGACATAAATACGTGAAGTTTAATTTTAAGAAATTCGAATAATCATCGGAAGTTCAACTCATACCTTATGCTCTGGCGAGTCGAACACCTCTATTGCTTTCAACCAGGCTTCCTGGTTGTAGCCATCGGAAGTTTCATTTTTAGCGAGATCCTTACTCCCGCAAAATGTCTTGAAGAAGAGCTGCGACAACCTCGACTTCTGGCCACGACGCATCCTCTTCGCATTGCGAATGATAGCCATATCAATCTCGTTGCGAATAGGATCTGCAGGCACAAGCTCGCCACTCTCGGGATGTGCATAAACGAAGTTATACTCGTTATGAATCGAGTTCATAAGAGCCGCCACACTCTGTGCAGGCACATGATTCCAGTCTGGGAGGTCGACTGGAATGGTACTCTTGATCAGGTTTCCTAATCGGTTTTGGAACGTCCCGATCAACGGATTTTGCTCCCTGACGTCTTGGTAGAACGCCTGCGCATTCTGATCGTAGCGAACTGTGTTCGCTCCAGGGGTCCCAACACGAGCTCTCGCAGAAACGACGCCAGTCGTTGGTCCCCACTTCTTCCTCGGCATCTGCGGGGGGTCACGCTCTCCTCCTGATGGGTCCTGACCTGAAGTAGACATCCTGCAAAATGAATTGTAGTTAGTATTTTTAATTACTATGTAATTACTATTCGACGACTACGGTTATTACATGGTGTTAGTCATTCATCGTTGTCACTCGATGTAATGTTAGTATCGACATCAACATCGTCTCCCTCAAAAACGGCAAGCGCCTCATCTTCTTCATCCACTTCTTCATCATCTTCAACGACATTAACAAGCTCGGCCGTAGCAGTTTCGTGTCGATGATTAAGACGGTCGATATTTGACAATTCTATTGTCAATGGAATCGATGCTGAAGTGGTCGGATCAACTTCAGGAATGTCCCATATCCCACGTTGATTGCATTCCTGAACGATTTCCCATTCGCGACCCTTAACGAGATCTTGGATGTAAAACACTTATTTCGCTTGAGTCGCGAGTATAAACGGCTCTTCTGTAAACCACTCTTTGGCGGTATACGAACTCATTGCTCCGGTGGTCTTATCAACGTGCACTATACGTCCTGCATTGTACTTGTCACCATACCATATGCATTTGAACAGTACGACACGACAGTTATGTGTATAGTTCAGCACGATTACGTCTTCCATTCGACCGTAAAAGTTGAAGTCGTTCAGGGGCACACAAACACCGCTATTCTGGGTGATTCGTTGGTTATCACGACGACGAGTGATGAACTTCACGCCATTCACAAAGCAACTCGGATACTGATGAGCAATATGCATAGATCCCGTAGACAACGCGTAAAGTTCTTCAGACACGTCGAAACCACTAACTTTCATGTCATAAATCTGGAATATACAAATTAAGATGATGTCATTAGCAATTTTAGTAGCAATTTTTCGCAAATGAATCCTTTCGGTTTACCTTTTTCGCAAACCAAATTTTGAATTCTTTTCTGTGCATTGCTTCGAGATCAGAATCTGCAGTTCCCGCTTCAGAGTTATTTTGTATAAGTTCCAAATGCTCACTGTTAACATTACGTAATTAGATGTAAATCAATGAGCTAGATTATGTACATATTTAAATGAAAGAATCCCTTACATCAAATACGGATCGATTTCTGGACAATTGGTAAAAATGTACCACTCCGCCTTCTCTTTTTGGTCGTCGTCTAAAACTATCGGCTTCATCATCCCGTAAGGCACACAGTTTTCAGATCGAAAAACACTAAGTTCCCGCACTTGAACTTCATCGACAGTTTTCTTATCTTCGAGATACCTTGCAACAAATGTCAATGCCTCTTCTACAACGTACGCTTCCGCAATGGAGCCTTCGGGTCTAGCTCTATTTCTGACAAATTGTTTTAACGTTCCAAGGTATCTCTCAATTGGGTACATCCATCGCATATGCACCGGACCACCACACAACGCTTCATCTGGTAGATGAATTGTCACGTGAACCATGATCGTGAAAAAAGCTGGCGGAAATATCATCTCAAGCTTACACAATATCTCAATGATTGAATCTTGCGCTTTTTCGAGATCGTCCACTCTCAGGGTTCTAGAACTGATCAACTTGAAAAAGTTGCAGAGCTCTGAGATCGTCTCTTGTATCGGTTTTGGCACAAAAGGGCGAATACCATCAGCCAACAGCCTCTGCATGATCACGTGACAATCGTGCGACTTCAAACCTGTGAGTTTCCCGTCAGCAGTTACATTTTTCTTCAAATTTCCAGCGAGCCCGTCTGGGAATTTAACAGATTGAAGGAACTCGGTAAACCGGTGTCTCTGCTCAAGCGTTAACGTGTACGCTGCTGGCGGTTTGTACCACCCATTCCTTTGTTGTCTCAAGTGCAGAGAAGACTTGATTTTCAAGTCCATCAAGTCAAATCTCGACTTCTCCGTATCGTAGTTCTTCTTTTCCAAGCTGAGCATCGTCCCGAGAAGATTCTCGCACACGTTCTTCTCTATATGCATGACGTCCATGTTGTGCTTCAACTCCAATTCTGACCAGTAAGACAACTTATAAAAGATGCTCTTTTTGGTCCAATTCAATTCGCACTCAGCACGTTTTCGTTTACCGATATTCTTGCCGGTTTTCGTGGAAGACACACTAGTCAACTGATCGAGTATGTCTTGCGCAGTCAACTTGACAGGTTTCAGGCGCTTCTCGTGACGATTTACGTAGTGATCAGTGCTTTTCCTCAATCGATGAGGCGTAGGCAAGAATCGACGATGGTCATAGTAGACAATCATGTTTCTAATTTTCATAGATGGCGTCTCAATGTTGCACGTGGGGCAAGCAAGATACCCTTGGCCACTCCATCCCGACAAATACGATCGAGCCGGAAAGTCGTTTATCGTCCATAGAAGCGCGGCACGCAACCGAAACACTTCATCGTTCGCCCCGTCTCGCACTTGGAATCCATTATCCCACAATTCTTTAAGCTCTTCAACTAGTGGTTCTAAAAATACGTCCATGTCTTTTCCAGGTGAGCTCGGTCCAGGTATCAAAAGCGTTAGCATCAAGTACTCTTTTTTCATGCACAACCAAGGTGGCAAGTTGTACGCAGTTAGTACCACGGGCCACATACTATACGCTAGACTCATTTCCCCAAACGGGTTGAACCCATCAGAAGCTAGTCCCAGACGTACGTTACGAGGCTCTGCAGCGAAATTTGGGTGTCTCTCATCTAGATTCTTCCACGTCGAACCATCTGCCGGATGTCGCAAAACGCCTTCTTCTTTGACGCGATCTCGTGCATGCCACTGCATCTCAAGCGACGTGTGTCGAGAAGCGTACAATCGCTTCAATCGATCTTTCAAGGGAAAGTATCATAATATCTTTTGTGATACATTCTTCCCCGTTGGCTTCCATCTGCTCTCATTGCAAATTGGGCACACTTCAAGATTCTCGAGATCTTTTCGAAATAACACACAATTGTTGATGCACGCGTCAATCATATCGTATCCCATGCCGAAACGCTTCAGCTTCGCCTTTGCCTCGTAGTGTTTTTCCGGAATTCGATTACCAATTGGGTGAGACTTCCTCAAGAGCTGCAACAATTCTGTAAACGACTTGTTCGTCCAATGGTTCGTGACTTTGATGTGCATCAACGAAACCAAGAACGACAAAGATGAAAACTCTTTGCACCCAGGGTACAATTCTGCTTCTAACTCAGCGAACAAATCTTCCACTTGCTCATCTGCACGCACTTCACTCGGAGTCGGATCCGTAAAATCGTCGAAGTCCTCGTGATCCATTATATCATGGAGAGCATCGTGCAATCTACCGACTCCTCTTTGGTTAGTCTCGCTGGCAGCTTCTACCATTCGACGTTCGCCGTGATGATACCATTCGGTGTATCCCGGAGTAAACCCCTTGTTCAAAAGGTGATTCTTTACTACCCCGATGTCCAGACATCTCACGTTATTGCAAGACTTACAAGGACAACGATAATGACCGTTTTCGTTCGGGAGTCTGCTTGCAACGCGGATAAACTCGTTAACCCCTGTTTTATATTGCAAACTCAACCGATTGTTCTCGGTAATCCAGTCCCTACTTGGATTTGACATTCTTCTGAATGAGACGGGAAATTGGGGGATAAAACTGAATCGTTAGAATTCATTTTGTAGGATTGAATTATTAGGAAATTGAGAGGTAAAATTGAGAGTGAATCGTTAATATTTGAAATTTAGAGTGAATTATTATGAAATTGAGAGTGATGAATTGTTAGGAAATTGATAGTGGATCGTTAATATTTGAAAGATTCGAGAGCGAATTTGTAAGAATGAAAGAGAAATTGTGATTGACATGTATTAATTTTGAAAAGTGGTTAGAATTCGTTAATATATACAAATTCACTACTGATTTCATTAACGAGTTAACCAATTTCGACAAATTAGTTAATTCGTTAAAATATATTATCAAAAGAGTTAATTTTCTTGAGAAATACGTTTTATTCTACCGAAAATTCGGCAGAGTTTCCCCTAAAATATTGACTAACCAAAATCTGCAATTAAAACAAAAACACATATATAACCAACCAAGACTATCTTATTAACATACTAACTACTAAATTGAACCTATGTAGCTCCATTTATTATCTTATCAATAAATTTTCAATAAGTTTAAATTAAATTAAATATGTTACTAATTCATTTTAAAATATATTCATATATATTATTAATTAATCTAACTAAAAAAGTATTAAATTAATTAATTAACCAAATTTTCAACAAATTGCAATCAACTTAAACAAATCATGTTACAATTACATTAAATTACACTAAACACGTTACTAATTAATTTAATATATTACTTTTAACTTAATTAATCTAATCTATCATATTACACATTATTAAAAAAAATGACTATTACTATATGCTACTATTTTCATCAAAGTTATATTATCATTTAATCTAACATGTTACTATTTTCATATATATTACTAATTAATCTATATGAAATAATCTAAAAATATTAAATAATCTATAAATATTAATAATTACAAATACCTAACGTTTTTCCGAGGCGACGACGAGGCACTGAGACGACGGGGCTGCGAGTGACCAAGCTGCGGCGATGGCTGGGCCGAGGGTGGGCCGGGGGCTGGGCCGAGGGCTGTTGTGCGTGAGCGAGGGTTGAGGCCGTTCACTGAGACGACGGGGCTGCGAGTAAAATACCGGGATCTAATCACACACATACACACATTGCAAAAAAAAAAAGCCACGGAATTTGGATTCGTCATACCGGGATATTCTTGTCTGAATCCAAAAGGCGAGCGAGAGAGAGAATGGAACGAACGGGTGTGCAACGGAGTCGGGCCTCTCGGTTTTCGTTCTCGGTGGTGTTCGAGGAGGGAGCGAGGTGGTGAAGTACCGGGGAGCAAGGCCGGAGCGGTGAGAGGGTGGGTCGGGCCTGGTCGCCGGAGGATGTTCGGGTGGGTCGGGAGGGGTCGGAGAGAGACAGAGTGAGATTGACGGAGAGAGAGTTAGACAGAGAGAGAGAGAGAGAGAGAGTGAGGCTTACCTGGAGGACGGCGCCGGGGAATGGAGGCGGGGCTGGTCGCCCGGGGACGAGCGTCGGGCTGGAGGCGGGGCTGGTCGCGCCGGGGACGAGCGTCGGGCGCTGGAGGCGGGGCTGGTCGCGCCGGGGACGAGCGTCGGGCTGGAGGCGGGGCTGGTGGCGCCGGGGACGAGCGTCGGAGAGAGAGAGAGTTAGAGAGAGAAGAGAGAGTTAGAGAGTGAGAGAGTTGGTTTGGGCGACATAGTCGCACCTAATAGTCATAAGTGTCGCACCTAATATGACTATTAGGTGCGACACTGTCGCACCCAATGTGAAATTCCAGAACCCAATACATTCGAGGGGAATTTCTGACCGTTTTAAATTTTTAAACCCATTAGGTGTGACACGAGTCGCACCCAATGGTATTAGGTGCGACATATGTCGCACCCAATAGTATCCGATGCGACAATTTCATATCAGGTGCGACAAAGTCGCACCGGATAGCCATAATCATCAGCGAAATTTTTAGGCGCATGGAAGACTATCGGGTGCGACATGTCGCACCTAATATGTTCTTAGGTGCGACATTTAGGTGCGACATGTCGCACCTAATACCCTTCCGCACCCAATATGTTAATTTGTAGTAGTGATATTTTATACTGTTGTATAAAATAAAATCCTAGTTATTGATCTGATGGATGAGAGGAAAAATAGGATTCACTTGTTGAGATCCAATGGCTGAGATTTAATCCACTAGTGTGAACATAATAAAAGAAAATAATATCTTTTAGAATATTTTGGAATATTCTATAAAGATACCTTTTAAATCGCTATAAATAATGGGCTGATGTGAAGCAAAATGGAACCTAGCCATACAGCTAAAAACGCCCACACACTCTCCTTTGTGCCCGTGTGCTTGTTTCTCATTCCTCCCATCGGAATTGCTTCAATTTCATTCTTAGAAAGAAGAGAGAAAGATCAGAAGCACCCCGTTTCCAGATCTAGTGAGATATAACGAAGCCCACTCGTTTGTCTTATCTTCCTCGGAGATTACGTTTCGAAAGACTTTGGTGTCATCACATTGAGTCCTTTAAGGAGGAGTTCCAGATCTGATCGTGTGGAGGCTTGTACGTTCAAGACAAAGATGGATTATGAAAGCTTTCAGTTCGTGAGCCTAAAACTGTAAGTTTTCTTAAACTCGTCTTTTATATGATATGGTTGCTTGATGAAGTTTCTTATGATTAACTAATTAAGTAATCTAGATCTTGTTTGATAACCATGTTAATAATTAGCTCTTGTTAGCGTAATTATTCTTTTCCGCATTTTAATTGGTTATTTAAGGTGCATCAATCACCGACAAGTGGTATCAGAGTTGGATGATTACTTAATTAATCAATTCGTTCTAGTAATTAATTTTAATATGCTTTTTATGAATTTATATTATGATATGTTGTTCATTCAATTCAGTATGATATGATATGTGAATTGTGATTCGTGGTTGATCATAGATATTTTATTCTCGCTTTTCTAGAATTGTTGTTAAACCCGAAATTCAAAGGGTATAGGATTTTTGTAATTTTATTTAAAATACTTGTTGTAATTCGATCGTTGTGAAATTTGGGGGGCTGACTATCCACTGCGAGATGAGATGACGTCCGAAGAACAGCCCCGTCGGAGTTCCAGAGATCCACCTTTGACGTAGAAGACGAATTTTGTGACATCCTTGTCACAAAATTCCGCCTACCCCTTAGATAGGAGTCTCGGATTTTTTGCCCCCTTACTCTTGATCCAAGCTAACTTGTTGAGTCCTAACTTGGCAAGTAAGCTCAAGGATTCGACCGGGTCAAAGCCCGTTACCCCGGTTGGGCCCAAGAGGCCCAAACCGATTTTTATAAAAAAAATTAATTTTTTGATGTTTTATTTAAATTAATTATATGAGCTGGGCTCTAATAAATTTTATTTAAAACATGAAAAATAAATGATCAAGGACATTGATTTAATTTTCAAAGGCCAATTGTATTGGGCCTTAATCATTAAATTATTTTTTGACAACTATGGAAAAATAAATAATCTATGACATGGATTTATTTTTCACTTGAGACATAGAATGTGCTCAACAAGAATCCATGAACTAATGTGATTGAGTTCATCAAGTTAGATTTATAATAATCAATTAGGATACAATCAATCCGAATCAAAACCATATATGCTTTGTCATGATTTAATTAATTGCTTTGCCATGTATGATATATCTTGAAAAATTGTTTTGTGGGTTATCATGGGCTTTCATTTATTATATGTAACTTATCTAATATGATTAAGATAGTTTTTAATAAATGAGTTGAACGGATCGGAGAAGCTTTGTCACCAAGCCGATAAGAGGCTAAGCTTGGGGGTTGATAATAGACTATGTCTTCCCTCCTCGCTGGAACCTTTTTCTGTGAAGGAATGCTATTAGGATAATCAAGACTAGATGTCACGATACTCCTAATCACTAAGCTATATGGTAGTTAGTGAACATAGTTATGATGTGTCATGAACCATGATTGTTCACTAATCTGAGATGGTTCTCAATTTTCACTAGGTGCACTCCGTTACGCCACCATAGTGGGACGGACTGTGGCTATTGGTGGATTACCGTGGAATATAAAAATTAGGTTCTTTTCTTTAGTATTTTATCCCATGCTTGGTTGCATTATGTTTTTATTTTCCTAATCTTATTGATAGCTTGTTTCTTTTCATATTGCTGACATATATATGCTTTTTATATTTTAGTAATCATGTCGAACCCTATTATGGCCCTGTTGTCGAAAGACGTCCTGACTGGTGAGAACTTCTCGAAATGGAAGTCGAACCTGAATATTGTGCTAGTGAGTGAAAGCATTGGCTTTATCCTCACTGAAGAGAAACATGCCTTTCTAATTCTACTGCTTCCCGAGTTCAAAGGGTAGAGTATGATAGGTGGAACATGGCTAACGACAAAGCCATGGCCTACATGCTCGCAAGCATATCTGATGCGTTGCGAACAAAGTATGAAGGTAAGGAGACTGCTGTGGAGATCCTTGACTCCCTGCAGGAAATGTTTGGGATGCAAAACGAGCAAGCCTGTATTGAACTCAGGCGTGAGTGCACTAGCACTAGGATGATTGCGGGAACTCCTGTGAGGGACCATGTCATGAAAATGACTAATTACTTCACAGAAGCAGAACTCCATGGGGCTTTGATGGATGAGGTCACTCATGAGGAAATTATCCTGAATTCCCTTTCGAGTAATTTCATACAGTTCACGTCGAACTATATCATGAATAAGTTGACGTATGGACTGCCTCAGCTATGGAATGGTTACAGACTTTCGAGTCTATCACTCGTCAAGGAAAGAACAAAGGATCGGTTTTGTATGCTGACAAAAGTTCTTTGCCGAAATCCAAGAAGAACATGTCTTCTGGAGCTGGGTCATCAAAGGTACATCCTAGTACTTCGAAGGGAAAAGCTCCCGCTAACAAGGAAAGTAGAAACTTCAAGAGAAGTGGAAAATGAAAAGAAAAAAAGCGTGAAATGGTGGGCAAATACCACCACTGTAACACTGAAGGCCATTGGAAGAGAAATTGTCAGTTGTACATAGCCGAGCTTGAAAAGAACAAGAAGAATGCTGGTAATGTACCGAAAAATTCATGATATCCTAAAATTGTTTTTGAGGACAATAATTCATGAGCATACTTCTATTCTTATTGCAGAATAGATCTAGAGGAACACGATGGTGTTGGTGAGCTTGCTGAGCAATGTCGGATTTGTGAAATCCCAAATTTTAAGCTTAATTAAAAAGCTAAAATTTTGGTGTTCGAGTGACGTTATTATTATTTTTTTTAATAAAGTAGTAGTGAATGATTATATTTTTATGTGATAGTTTTTGAAGTTTTTCTTTCAAGTATGCTTTAGGATTTTTTTTTATTTTAATATACTCTTTAAAATACAAATTATGGATATATATATATATATTTTGTGTACAAATTATATATTATAATTAAGTTATGTATATATGTTATATATATATATTATATGATTATATATATTAATTATTTTTTTTGTACGTATATGTATATATATAATTATCATATATAGTATATGGATATATATATATATATATATGATTATATATATATATATATATGATTATGTAATATAAGATATTATATAGTATGCATAGTAGTCACGTGTGATAAGGTTATATATATACGTATATATATATAATAAAAGTAAAATTAATTATTATTATTATTTTTTTTAGAAAATAAGTAGGATTAGGGTTTGGGCTTTTAGGATTTGGGCTTTTAGGGTTTAATTAAGTCCTATTTAAGCATCCCATCCTCTTCTTCTAACGCTCTTTCTCTGCTCTCTCTCCCCATCCCTCTATTGGCTTGAAAAATTCGCAGCTCTTTTTAGGTATGCTTCCTTTTCTATCTGGTTCGGATTTCTTGAAAACGATTTCTTAAAACTCTTGTGCTGGTTTCAAAAAAATTGTTTTTGCGTTGATTCGTTTTGGAAAAGTTAGGTTTATGTCTCTTCTATCTAAATCTTTAATCGAAAAATATTTTTATGAAATACAGAACATTTTATGATTATTTTCAAATCAGCTCACAGAACTGAGATCTATTCCCGATTTTCAGACTTTAAACGCTTACTGTGTATTCAACAAATTTGGTTTTGCGTTGATTATTTTTGGAAAAGTTAGGTTTAAATGTCTTCTATCTAAACCTTTAATCGAAAAATATTTTTATCAAATACAGAATATTTTATGATTATTTTCAAAACAGTACGCAGACAGTTTTTGACAAAAAATTTTAAGTTAGTTTTAGCAATTCTTCTATTTTTAATAAATAGTTAAAAAATTATTTTGGCCGTGATGCCTTTACAAAAAGTGATCCAAATTATGTTTTATACGTACTGGAATTTTTACAGAAGTTTTCTCAGAGTTTTAATTTTTTCACCGAAACCCTAATAGCCAAGGGTATTTTCGTAATTTCACGTTGAATGTCGTTTCTGTAAACTTCCAGAACCTAAAGTATGTCTTGAATCTTTTTCTTAGCTGATCCCCGGTAGCTTTTTATCCCAATTAGGTTCTGAGTCGTTTTGAGCGTCCTTTTCCTTCGACGATCTACGATCGTAACCTTCGATATCCAGGTGAGAATAATCTCACTGCAACACAGATTAGTTCAAAAATATATTGAGTGTTATATGATCTGAATGAGTTTATTATTTTTTTGAAATTTTTATTGTTTGATTGTTGACATATGTGTGGTATGGTATGATATGATAAGTTATGAATGATATGTTATGTATGCAGAGTTTATGATATGATATGGTATAGTATGTTATGATATGATATGGTATGGTATGCTATGTGATGATATGAGATGGTATGATATGTTAGGTGATGATATGTTATAAATCATAATACTTATATCCTGTTCTTTTTCTAGTCATGTTATCATGTTTATTGTATGTCATCCATCATTCGTGCATGTAACGAAAATAAAAAGTGAAAAGATAAAGATAAGCAAGGGAGTCGTACCGCCTCGAGCTACGGAGGTCTTAAGGAGAATTTCTCGAGCCGACTTACGGGCCCAAATGGGGAAATTTCTCGGGCCGAGGCCCTAATAAGTTTATAAGATAGAGCGAAGTGTGGGACCTTGCAACCCCATATCTTCGTTTCTAAAGTGTGCACTGAAATAGGTACGACTACCCTAGGGGCACCCCGAATTAAAAGTTGATAGAATCAAGAAAAGAAAGATCAAGTTACCGAGTAGTTTCAAAATACTAATAAACGGTTCATGCATTGCATTACTTTATTTTGTGAGCTTTATATTATTCTCGCTGAGCGTAAGCTCATCTTTTCGAAAAAAAAATATGCGTCTGTGTTGTAGGTAAACAACTCGCAAAGAACTGAGTAGGGTGGACTAGCGGCGTCGATAGCGAGAGGGCGGGTCATGGTTTCCATTCACGAAATAAGTCTTCCGCTACAAGTTATTAAGAAATAAATTTTAAGGTTTTTGTTTTCTTTATTAAGAAACAAGTATTCCGCTACAAGTTAAGATTTTCTAGTTCATTAAAGTTATTTTATGGATTACGATTTATTTTTCTAGTATGTTGGTTTAAATTGAGTATCTCATAGTTTTCATATTTGGTTAAGTACTTCTCAAGATATTTTGAAATGCAATCTATATGTTTCGTTAATGCTTTTGTTTCTTTTGAAAATCTTTAAAATTTTGGTTCACCTTTGTACGATGTGTTTTTAAAAAAAAAAATTCCTCCAAGTTTTCTAAAGGATTTTCGAAAGTTTAAAAAGTAAGATAAGTAAGACGGTCCGAAAAGTCGGGTCGTCACAGTTGGTATCAGAGCAACGAACCTACGACCCCCTTCGCTATCGATCGTACGGCTTCCCCCTACTCAAGTAAGTTAGTACTATTTTTTTATTTATATCTTAGTCGTAATTTTTTTTATTAGATGGAAAACGTTCAAGCTGCTCGTGGACGAGGTAGAGGAAGGCCACGAGGCCGAGGTAGGGGAAGAGGCAGAGTTGTCGTTGATGTCCCAATGCAAGATGATCATCATGCCGCTCCGTTTCCCGAACAACAAGGAGCAGCAGTGAATCCCGATGGTCCAGCCCCCGCACCTCAGCCAGCGGCCCAACCAGATCTTGCGGTGCTCGTTACTGCATTGCTGCAACGTATCGAAGCTCAAGAAACGGAGATACAAGAGTTAAGGAACTACCTCCCCCAAGTGAATGGAAATGTGGGAGAGGATCAACAAGCACCACCAGCACCTCCTCAAGGCGTACCTCAGATGGGCCAAGTTGTTGTGACTGATGATCTTTTCAAAAGGTTCAGGAGGATGAGAGCTCCAGATTTTGAAGGATCGGCGGATCCTTTAGTGGCTGATGAGTGGGTGTCAGAGATGAAGAAGATCTTCAACTTAATGAACATCTCGGAAATTGAGAAGGTCATATGCGCGTCTTTTGTTCTGAAGAAGGATGCACGATACTGGTGGGAGACAGTAGCAGCTAGAAGAGACACACGCGCTATGTCTTGGGACGACTTCATCGAGGAGTTCAACAGTAAGTATTTCACGTGTGCGCGATGAACACTCAACAAATGGAGTTTACAGAGTTAAAGCAAGGCATGATGACTATGACTGAAGCTGTGAGAAAGTTCAACCAGCTGGGAAGACTATGCCCTCACCTGGTTCCGACCGAGTCAGAAAGAGTTCGAAGGATGATGGGAATGTTCCGACCGGAACTGGCTCTAGCTATTGATAGTGGAAGTCATCCACCATCAACTGCTGCAGAATGTCTCGAACGTGCAATGCGTGCTGAATACCATTTGGTTCAAGTGAAGGAGGAGCGAGACCGGTACATCAAGGCACGGAAGAAAGAGAAGACTCAAAGTAGGGGAATATGCAACAATAAGAAGTCCGACGAGCGTCTCTTCAACAACCAAGTCGACAAGGCACACTATCACGAGAATGAAAATGGGAACAAGAGGAACCATCCTGAAAATAATGGTAATGCAAATTACAAAGTCAAGATGGAAAATAGGTCATTTCCGAAGTGCAACACATGTGGGAGGATACACCCAGGAGAATGTAAGATGGGCAGTATACTGTGTTACAAGTACGGTCAACCAGGACACTTCCTTAAAGATTGTCCGAAACAGAACTTTGAGCAGAACAATAAGAATGGGCGACTTAACTTCATTCAAGCTGAAATTGAAGGGCCACAGTTTTTCTAGGGGCGACTAAAAGCAGCAACAACAACTCAGACACCACCGCCGCCTCAAGGTCGCACATACGCCTACACTAATGTCGATGCCCTAGCCAGCACCTCGAATGTAGTAGCGGTTCAGATCCTTTAGTCTTTTATGACATCTTTGAATTGTTTGACTATAGTGCAACACACTCCTTTATTTTCGTTAGAAAAGTTACGAATTTAAACAATAGTGTAGAGAAAACTAGAAAAGTTTTCAAACTGGACGTACGTTCCGGTGATATATTTTTTTATCAGGGGACTATATAATAAGAGTGCCAATAATAATTAGTAGTCAGAAGCTAAGGATCGATTTCATTGTCTTATAGATGAAAGTTTTCGATGCTATCTTGAGAATGAGAAGACAAGAGAACGCAATATCCCGATCTCTTTCTTGAGGGACTTGCTATGTCCGAGTAATAGTTTTTACAGTTCTTCTCGACGTTCTTTGTTAATTTTCGGGACGAAAATTCTAATAAGTAGGGGAGATTGTGAAATCCCAAATTTTAAGCTTAATTAAAAAGCTAAAATTTTGGTGTTCGAGTGACGTTATTATTATTTTTTTTAATAAAGTAGTAGTGAATGATTATATTTTTATGTGATAGTTTTTGAAGTTTTTCTTTCAAGTATGCTTTAGGATTTTTTTTTATTTTAATATACTCTTTAAAATACAAATTATGGATATATATATATATATTTTGTGTACAAATTATATATTATAATTAAGTTATGTATATATGTTATATATATATATTATATGATTATATATATTAATTATTTTTTTTGTACGTATATGTATATATATAATTATCATATATAGTATATGGATATATATATATATATATATATATGATTATATATATATATATATATATATGATTATGTAATATAAGATATTATATAGTATGCATAGTAGTCACGTGTGATAAGGTTATATATATACGTATATATATATAATAAAAGTAAAATTAATTATTATTATTATTTTTTTTAGAAAATAAGTAGGATTAGGGTTTGGGCTTTTAGGATTTGGGCTTTTAGGGTTTAATTAAGTCCTATTTAAGCATCCCATCCTCTTCTTCTAACGCTCTTTCTCTGCTCTCTCTCCCCATCCCTCTATTGGCTTGAAAAATTCGCAGCTCTTTTTAGGTATGCTTCCTTTTCTATCTGGTTCGGATTTCTTGAAAACGATTTCTTAAAACTCTTGTGCTGGTTTCAAAAAAATTGTTTTTGCGTTGATTCGTTTTGGAAAAGTTAGGTTTATGTCTCTTCTATCTAAATCTTTAATCGAAAAATATTTTTATGAAATACAGAACATTTTATGATTATTTTCAAATCAGCTCACAGAACTGAGATCTATTCCCGATTTTCAGACTTTAAACGCTTACTGTGTATTCAACAAATTTGGTTTTGCGTTGATTATTTTTGGAAAAGTTAGGTTTAAATGTCTTCTATCTAAACCTTTAATCGAAAAATATTTTTATCAAATACAGAATATTTTATGATTATTTTCAAAACAGTACGCAGACAGTTTTTGACAAAAAATTTTAAGTTAGTTTTAGCAATTCTTCTATTTTTAATAAATAGTTAAAAAAATTATTTTGGCCGTGATGCCTTTACAAAAAGTGATCCAAATTATGTTTTATACGTACTGGAATTTTTACAGAAGTTTTCTCAGAGTTTTAATTTTTTCACCGAAACCCTAATAGCCAAGGGTATTTTCGTAATTTCACGTTGAATGTCGTTTCTGTAAACTTCCAGAACCTAAAGTATGT
Organism: Urtica dioica subsp. dioica; assembly: GCF_054948205.1. Classification (NCBI taxonomy): domain Eukaryota; kingdom Viridiplantae; phylum Streptophyta; class Magnoliopsida; order Rosales; family Urticaceae; genus Urtica; species Urtica dioica. The sequence goes on from NC_142760.1 coordinate 34,953,365, forward strand.
CTTGAATCTTTTTCTTAGCTGATCCCCGGTAGCTTTTTATCCCAATTAGGTTCTGAGTCGTTTTGAGCATCCTTTTCCTTCGACGATCTACGATCGTAACCTTCGATATCCAGGTGAGAATAATCTCACTGCAACACAGATTAGTTCAAAAATATATTGAGTGTTATATGATCTGAATGAGTTTATTATTTTTTTGAAATTTTTATTGTTTGATTGTTGACATATGTGTGGTATGGTATGATATGATAAGTTATGAATGATATGTTATGTATGCAGAGTTTATGATATGATATGGTATAGTATGTTATGATATGATATGGTATGGTATGCTATGTGATGATATGAGATGGTATGATATGTTAGGTGATGATATGTTATAAATCATAATACTTATATCCTGTTCTTTTTCTAGTCATGTTATCATGTTTATTGTATGTCATCCATCATTCGTGCATGTAACGAAAATAAAAAGTGAAAAGATAAAGATAAGCAAGGGAGTCGTACCGCCTCGAGCTACGGAGGTCTTAAGGAGAATTTCTCGAGCCGACTTACGGGCCCAAATGGGGAAATTTCTCGGGCCGAGGCCCTAATAAGTTTATAAGATAGAGCGAAGTGTGGGACCTTGCAACCCCATATCTTCGTTTCTAAAGTGTGCACTGAAATAGGTACGACTACCCTAGGGGCACCCCGAATTAAAAGTTGATAGAATCAAGAAAAGAAAGATCAAGTTACCGAGTAGTTTCAAAATACTAATAAACGGTTCATGCATTGCATTACTTTATTTTGTGAGCTTTATATTATTCTCGCTGAGCGTAAGCTCATCTTTTCGAAAAAAAATATGCGTCTGTGTTGTAGGTAAACAACTCGCAAAGAACTGAGTAGGGTGGACTAGCGGCGTCGATAGCGAGAGGGCGGGTCATGGTTTCCATTCACGAAATAAGTCTTCCGCTACAAGTTATTAAGAAATAAATTTTAAGGTTTTTGTTTTCTTTATTAAGAAACAAGTATTCCGCTACAAGTTAAGATTTTCTAGTTCATTAAAGTTATTTTATGGATTACGATTTATTTTTCTAGTATGTTGGTTTAAATTGAGTATCTCATAGTTTTCATATTTGGTTAAGTACTTCTCAAGATATTTTGAAATGCAATCTATATGTTTCTTTAATGCTTTTGTTTCTTTTGAAAATCTTTAAAATTTTGGTTCACCTTTGTACGATGTGTTTTTAAAAAAAAAAATTCCTCCAAGTTTTCTAAAGGATTTTCGAAAGTTTAAAAAGTAAGATAAGTAAGACGGTCCGAAAAGTCGGGTCGTCACAGGATTCAAGCCCGAATTATTGAGAAGCTCATGCTCCCGCTCAAGATCTAAAATTTCCCGCTAGTTTTATTACTTTCATTTTGGATTTATTTTTGAACATAAGAGTTGTGTCACAAATAATCCGAGGTTTTCTGGACTGTAGTCTTTTATGACTATTCCAGATAGGATGAATCTTTTCTTTCTTTATGTTTTATTACATTATTTATGAACATATGAATGTGTCATTAAATATTTATCTACTCATAAATGAATTGCCTTTTGCCTTAAAAAAAAATAAATGAATTGCCTTTATGATATTTGAATATGCATAAATGCTTAAGCCTTAATTAAATATAGAATATGAAGGACCGTGTTTCCGTTCATTAACTATATAGGTGCACAATATTATATTATCCGAGTTAATAATCTCTGTTAGAATTTTAATTAGCTTTTATTGCTTTATTAAAATTGCTATTATAAATATGTTTTATGAAATAATAATAACTATTTAGAACTCTGGTAGTGTCTAAATAATTATCTCATATCGACAAATAATTTGTGTGATTAAGAGATAATAAGATAACACAGCTTTAAAGTTAGTGTTGATGATACATTGATTGAGTTTTCACTCGGTACCAACCATGAATGGAGCTTGAACGTTAAGAAGCCTTAGGAAGGTTGAAACGCTCGTCTCCCCACTCAGCTCGCCTCTCCCACTAGTCTTCTTGAACCTGTGAGCAACCACGAAAGTTTCTACCACTAGAGTCTTTAGAGTTTAGGTTGGATTTAGTGTGTGTGCACTTTTAAACACTACGACTCAAGAACTAGTCTATGAGCCAAAGAGCTAAAACAAAACGCTAGGTCTAATAAGGACCTAGGTGCCAAAACAAAGAACAAGAAGAGATTCTAGAGAGAAAAAAGTTGTCAATCTCAAAATTGTGTGTTGTGAATTGTGAATGAGGTGAGGTATTTATAGGAGGAGGATTTGCCTTGAAAAGGTAATTTCCTCTTTTTCATTGAATATCACATATTCTTGAGCAAATCCTTGGTTTCCTCTTTTCCCTTGCACGTCCAACTTGAGCCTTCATGGCACTTGGATTTGTTTCATCATTTGTTTTGTCTCTCCCTTGGCCGCTCACTATATTGCTTCTAGAAGCAAATTTGTTTCCTCTTTTTTTTTTTGGCAAGTATCTTCATACATAAATACACAAAATAAATCTCTTTTTCTTGATGGTATGCCGGTACGGAGACATGTCTGTCGGAGTTTTGAAGGCTGTTTGTTACGCCCATAGTGCATCGTCGAGCTTGTGGGCCCAATCTTTGAGCGAGCTCCCCACCGTCTTCTCTAGGATATTCTTCACTTCGCGGTTAGATACTTCGGCTTGCCCTTTGGATTGTGGGTGATACGCCAATGCTCTCCGGTGCGTAACTCTATACTTCTTGAGAATGGCTTCGAATTGCCGATTGCAAAAGTGAGAGCCTCCGTCGCTCATAATTGCTCTCGGTGTGCCATGGAGCGTGAAGATGTTGTGCTTGAGGAAGCGGAGCACCACCTTTCCGTCATTGGTTGGGGAAGCCTTTTCCTCGACCCATTTTGACACGTAGTCGACTGCGAGAAGGGTGTACTTGTTTTTCGTAGTAAGATGGGAATGGTCCCATGAAATCGATCCCCCACACATCGAACGGCTCTATCTCCATGGTGTTTGTCAGTGGCATCTCGTTCCGGTTCGACTTGAGCTCCGGATGTCGGAATTGTGATTCGAAAAATGTTCCGTGCTCCTTGAGACCGACCTGTCCTCTTCGTATGTCCAAATGCCACCATGAAGTCTCAAACTCTGAAAATATAGGAAAAACTCCCAAACACTATCAAAACGCTCTTAAATTAGCATCGTTTCGTCGTCCAGAGTACTTAAAAACACGTTTAGAACGCGCTTATCAATCTCTACAAAGAGTAGTTGTCTCTGTCGAGTTTGATAGAGATCGTTGAGTTCAGCGTAGACGTGAAGTGAGAATGCGAAGCAGATCTAAGATCGTTGAGATGTGACGCCAAGGAAGAAGAAGCTGCTTCGAAGGCGCCATCGTTTGTTGCTCTGATACCAAGATAAAAGACGCGGAAGTATGTGTTTGAATCGCAGAAAGAACTTCTTTGTTTGAATCTTGTATTGGTTAATGACGATTACATTGTGCCTAATATACATATCCTTACATCAACGTCCTAATTATCTCTAACAGAATTCTGTTAGCTTTGCAGTTATGACAGGCTGTAAAATCTTCAGCCAGCTCACTTCGTTTGACTGGCTGAGCTTTATTTCTCAGCTGAGTCAACAATGTCTTTACTAGCTAGTGATGATACATTTATCGGGATAAATTATCATGATTTTAGTTAGTAAAAAGGAATAACGGGAAAATTTGGTTGGAAAAACTAAATGGCCTGTGTGTTTATGATCAATTTCCCAATAACATGTAAGTTAGTGTAACCCATGTTAAGATTTATCATGATGCCTGAGAAATAATTTTTTTTTTTTTTGGTATGATTTTTATAACAAATAATTAGCAAAATAACCAACTCAAACGTTGAGAATTGCTAAATAGCCAAGGTTTTGTAAATATTAGGTAAATAGCCAGCAGATTTTAATTACACATCTAAGTTTACTAAAATGCCCAAATTTCTTCCCGCCCAATCGATTGTGCTGATAATAAAAAAAAATCCAAGTAAATCGGGATTTCAATGCGAGGTCATTAAACTCATTGATAACCGCTCTAGACGGTTCATTTTCTCACATCTAGGAAAAAATAAAAGAAAGTTTACCCCAAAAAAGAAAGCTCTACTTTTTTCCCCGACGAGGAAATCCGCTCATCTTCCCCGATGAACGATTTCGGCTGCCAAAGTTATAACTGGTATGCTTATGTAAAGGATTTTTCTATTTAATTTAGAATTTACTGATATTCGAAAGAGATTTACTCACAAAAAAAAAAAGATCTTATTTGTTTTTTGATCGATTATTGAATAACATCGATTTTGGTTCATCTTCTTCATCTGGGTTAAAGCTAAATATATTTGTGTATTGATTATTCAAAAACTTTGATTTTTGTCTTAAACCCTAGAAATTTGCACGAGATTATTTACATGTATTTACGAGATTATTTACATGTTTTTACTGCAGAATATGTAAAGTCCAAAAATGGTTATATCTAATAAGGAAAGAATGTATACTCGGATTCAGTAAATAAAATATAAATAACGTCTAATATATAAGGAAACAAAATAACAATAAAACACCCGCGTAAATTTCAACTGCTACATATAAGGAAACGAAATTAAACCTCAAATTATGTTCACACTTAATTTAGGGAATTCTGAAACAAATAACGAGATTATTTACATGTATTTGCATGTATTTAGGATATTATTTACATGTATTTACTGCAGAATATGTAAAGTCCAAAAATTGTTATATCTAATAAGGAAAGAATGTATACTCGGATTTAGTACATAAGAAATAAATAACGTCTTATATATAAGGAAACAAAAAAACAATAAAACACCCACGTATATTTCAGTTGCTACATATAAGGAAACGAAATTAAACCCAAAATTATGTTCACACTTAATTTAGAGAATTCTGAAAAAATTCAAAATTCAATTTCTGGGAATCCTGAACAATTCAAAATTCAAATAATTTCCGGATTCAAATCTAAAAGGACAATATCCGGAATTAAAAAATAATCTGATTGGTCCACGTCATCCAAATGGCTATTTACATAATATTTATAAAACCTTGACTATTTAGCAATTCTCAACGTTTGAGTTGGCTATTTTGCTAAATTACCCTTTTTATAATTAATAGTGTGAAGTAGTCTATGAATTATCATTTGAGTTGTATTTTAGTCTGTAAACTAATTATGATTTGTAAAATTTATACATTTTTTTATAAGGGTGTTCTAATTACTTAGTAGCCACTAGAAAATAATATAATCACCTAATAGCAAGTCTAGTTAAAGATTAACAAAATAGTCAAAACATAAAAAAAATTAAACAATAGTACGTGTGAATAATATATTTACCCATATACATAAGTAAATAATTTATCCATCATATATAATTCAAATATGCAGGGGTGAGTATTTTACATATAATGTCAATATTGTATATACCGTGCCATTTTTTTTTAATAAATCTAAATTTTTTATTGCAATATAGATAGTTTCTAATTCTAATTAGAATGGTAGGGATAGTCATAACTTTTTTTTTTATAGAATTTTTTTATATCTAATATAGTGTATATATATATATATATATATTATATTTATGAGATTTATAAACAACTAGCCTACTTATAGAGGGGACTTTTAAATTATAGCCCAACTATCTATTTATTTAGGGAAATAGCCAATATTTCTCATACTCCCAAAATTGCCCTTGGTTTCATAAAATTTCGTTCTTATTTGTTTGTTAATTCTAGATTTTTTCTAGTTATTCATCATCGGATTTGAATCATGGAATCGTTCGCCAAATCGGAGACATGTATTTTGTTTTTTCAAATGGTAAATAATATTTACTATCGAATGGCTCGACTGTAAATATTATTTACCATTAAATTATCCTGCGATTTGCAACCAGGATATTCGATAACTATTTGGAATAGTAGGATCATCGATTTCGTAGATGTTCTTCTATTGTTCTTATATTATATGTTCGTTTAGGTTAGTCATTTAATCCTTCTTAGTTTATGTTTGTCTAGTGTAGGTGTTTAGGTTCTTTAGTTTCTTACAACTTCGTTCTTATTTGGTTGTTAATACCAAATTTTTTCCAGTTATTCATCATCAGACTTAAATCATGGAATCGTTTGTCAAATCGGAGACAAGTATTTTGTTTTTTCGAATGATAAATAATATTTACTATCGGATGGTCCGATAGTAAATATTATTTACTATCGGATGGTCCGATAGTAAATATTATTTACCATTCGAAAAAGCATATTTTATAGTTAATCTAACAGAGAATTGATCAGAGATGCGGGGGAGGGTTTCGATTATGGTGTTCTATGGGTTAATCGAATTGGAAATAATATATACTTACCATTTTTTCGAAGTCTGAGAACGCAGACGCTTCGTCGGCTTCGGAAGTGGCAAAATCAGAAAATTGGTGGCGGAAAAGGAGGTCGGACGCAATATCGGAGGATTGAGGGATTCGAAATCGACGGAGAGTTCGGAGGCAATATCGGAGGATTGAAGGATTTGGAGTCGGATCCGAAAATTTTGGTGTGTATTTGATGAGGGGTAAGATAGGAATATAATATTGTTTGGTAGTGGATTGGGCATTGAGCTAGTTACCTAATTTAAGTAATAGTTGGACTAAAATTTTAAAAGAGGTGGTCAATTTGGGCTAGATACCTAACCGGCCCTATATATATATATATATATATATATATATATATATATATATATATATATATATATGCCGTATTCCTAAATATATACTAGTGGAATAATTTTGTGGTGCGCAATTTATCAGTAAAATCAAATATGTGGCGCGATCATGATAAGTGTTATCTCAAATTTTAGTTTGTTAATTGATAACTTTTATTTTTGTACGAGTCTAAATACAAAAATAGGTGACAACGCAGCGGTGATTGCTCTTCTGGTGGATCAAGTCTCTCGATATTGGTCATATTATTGATGAGATTATTTTTTTTTAGTAAACTTCTGGAGAGTTGCGTTTGTGTAATGTTCCTGCGCATTTATTGGCAAAAATGAGACTGACTTTTAAGGATTATGCTGAATGGGTGGGATTGGTTCCACCAGATATTGTAACTGCTGGTATGGCTGATTTGCCTTGTTAATGTTAGTTGATGCATTTTGCTGTTAAAAAAAGAAAAAAAAAAAGAAAAAAAAGAAAAAAAAAAGAAGGTGTATGTACTCGGATGTACGTTTACCAAACCCGTTGATTAAGGCAGAAAAAATAAACGTTGTCTTTCATATGGAGACGAAGTCCTTGTAAAATAATAAAAAGGATTAATCTGATGATAGGTTTAGGTAGAATTTTATGTGAAACTTTGTGGAAAACCTAGGTCATTTACGCATAAGCATAACTACGTACATTAAAAAAAAAAATGTGCATAATAAAACCTGCAGCTGTTTGATCTTTCTTTCTTCTTCTTCTTTTTTTTTTTCCCCAGTTTTATATTTACCAAACATAATTAAAAAGGGCTTTTATAATCCCCATAGTCTTCAAAACGTTATTTACACTCCAGCTACCGATTTAAATTTATCCAAAAGTCTTAAAATTGATTAATTTTTTCGAATTAACTAACGAGTATAATAAGTTAAACAAGTTGTTTACTTCACCAATTGCTTCTGTTATGGCATTTTATACCAACTAATACCATATAGGATTTAAAAAAAAAATTGAATAGTTAATATGGTCCGTGAAAATAAGGGATATTTGGAGGAGGCTGCGATCAAACTCAGATCGTATATCATCGTTTCTCTAAAAAAAAATGTATTTGGCGATCTAATACAAATGGAAAAAAATGGAAAAATCACCTATTTAAAAAATAAGAATATCAAATATAGAGATAAGAATACCAAATAAGGGAAATTTAGAGGAGGCTGTGGGGGTTATATTAGAGCTAATAACGCTATCAAACTCAGATTGTATATAGTTGCCACGCTCTCTCTCTCAAAAAATCAAGACTTGTGCTTTCAATCTTCGATATCGTCGCCTCTTTTAGAATACGGAGACTCTTGTGATCTTGATCAATAGATGACTCTTAACCTAAAGGAAATTACTTTTATCTTTATTTTCTTATTTATATTTTACTTTTTCTTTTGATTATATGTTTCAATAATCCAGACTAAGATCTGGTTTAGTGGTTTTGAATATTTATTCAAATCTGAATATTAGATCTAAGATATGGTTTTTTTAGGCGCAAATCTCAGTTGGGCAAGACCCCTAAAACCGTAATCTGCAAGCAGTAGGCGAAGGTCGGCGTTTTTGCTCATACCCACATGTTGTTTTGTTCTGTTTATGATTGTTTGTGGTCCACTTTTCATCTTATTCTTTTAGAAGTTTTTGAATTTTGTTTGCGCCATTATTGTAATATAAACCTCTGATTTTTATCAATATATCTCTTTTTTGTAGAGCCTTTTATGAAATATAAAAAAAAAAAAAAAAAACTCAGATTGTATATCATCGTTTCTCTAAAAAAAATGTGTTTGGAGGGATATATAATATAAACGGAAAAAATGGAAAAATTACCTATTTAAACATAGGAATATCAAATATAGTTGTTTAGCTCTCGAAATTTTAAAACTGATTATTTTCCAATGTAAAAATTATTGACGAAATCGTGTTAGCTGTAAATAACAGTGACACCAAAAGATATGAGGTGACAATAAAAATACAAAACGAAGGGTTTGATGTGAACAAAGAGAAGCCAACGGATTTGAAGTTTATGTAAAATGAAAAGTTTAACCTACAATAAAGGTAAATGAGTAAATATGATAGTGCTAATTTTTTTTTTTTTTAATAATGATTATTTCCGTGGTGATTCAAACTCATCTTTTCATTCGGAAGCGGAATATTTACAAATGGAGCTAAACCATGTTATCCTTAAAATTTTCAATATAAATTCATGTATGTCTAGTCTTAATTACATTGGCTTGACACTAACTGGCTGACTAATTATTATTATTATTTTTTACTTAACATGGCAATTGTTGAATTAATAGGCTTTCATTTACACACAAGTAACATGGTCATATACGATAAGATGAACGATTAAAGCATCTGATTCGTAATTTCCTAGAATATAATATATATCCGCAATTTTATTACCAACAGATAAAACAAATTTCAGGGAATTAGTCCATACAACGTGTCTAGAAAATTAAAAAAATGAAGCTGCCAATCGAGTTATGAGTCATCCCCGAGTAGAGCTTACGTGTTATTATAAACAACGGCCACTTGCACGATTTCGGAGTTTTAAAATATATAACCAATTTTAATGTTTCTTAAAATTATGAGTCGTACATAGAGAGAGAGGCATTTGTATTATTTGACATGCTCTATATTTCTCTATATATATATGCCCACAAAAACTTTGCATCGAAAGATATATCTGTGTAGCTCACAAAGCAATAACTCTCTCTCTCTCTCTCTCTCTCTCTCTCAGAGGCTAGCTAGCTATGGGAAACCCTTTGCAACTAAAGTCATTGAACCACATTTCAATGTTGTGTAGCTCATTAGAGAAGACTATTAATTTCTACGAAAATGTACTTGGTTTCTTTCCTATCAGAAGACCCGAGTCCTTTAGTTTCAATGGTGCATGGTACGCAAATATATGTATATATATATATATATATATACATACATACACATACTTATAAATAACTAAAGATCTTTAGCTAAAACAACGTATGAAATGTGTATCATAGAGAGAATTAACTTTTTCTTATTTGGGGTTTAACTTTTGTTGTGATCAGGTTATTCAACTATGGAATTGGCATACATCTCCTTCAGTGTGAAGACCCTGAAAAATTGCGCAAGAGCACTAGGATCAACCCCAAAGACAATCACATTTCTTTCCAGGTAATTAAATTTATTGTATATGATAATATTTTTGAAGATAAAAGCGCAGTTATATCTTATATGTATATAAATATGTTTCTAACGTTTAAGACAAACCATGTGCTAAGATTTATTTCAAGTACCGTTCCCACTAAAATAATTCCTTAACACTACTTTTTTTTGTCTTTGCTAGATAAATATGAATAGCACCTATTATAACATATTTAAGCTATGTTGCATTTCTATATGGAAAACAGGTTTTTTGAAAAGATATTGACCAAGATGAGACATATTAAACTCGACATACGTGGCATGATTATCTGATCATGATTAAAGTTATTCTTGCAAGTTAAGCTATACATTTGTGTATATATAATATTGTGTAGTGCGAGAGTATGACAATGGTGGAGAGCAAGTTGAAGGAGATGGGAATCGAGTACGTGAAGGCAAGGGTAACAGAAAGTGGGGTCCACGTAGACCAGATATTCTTCCACGACCCAGATGGCTTAATGATTGAGATTTGCAATTGTGATAATATCCCTGTGATTCCGTTGACCGCCGGAGAGTCAACCCAAACTTGCTCAAGACTCGGTTGCACCGTCAACCAACAGCAACAATTTCAACAAACCGTGCAAATTAACCAGTAAACAAACAATTTTTTTAAATATCATATTATTTGATTATATTGTTTTGTTTATTGGGTTTCAAATTTCTTAATGATGTTTTTTTATCTTCATTGTATTTTGCTTCTGTTTTTGGAGGGTCCTAATTTGATTCTCCTGATTTATTGTTGTGATTATTATTATTTGTAAATTTTTTATTTTTTTTATTATTATTTTACGTGTGATGTCATTGTATTAATTTTTTTTTTGAGTTCAATGAATAAATAACCTCTGCAAAGGAGGGTATTTTGTTATTTCTTTTTTCTTCCACTTATTTGTGTATTTTTTGGTCGAAAACTACTTGAAAATAAATATCGTAGGCCCGCTTGAGCATCCATGTAATTGAACTTAAAATTTATATCTTGCAACGTAAGACATGATACAAGATAAACACACACACGGAAACTCTTGTTGAATAAAAAATTTGGTAGAACCCAATGCATAAACAATCAATTTTTTTTTATGGATTAATTTTTATTTTCTTTAAAAAAGATAGTCTTACTAAAAATCAAATATATAACAATATTTCTTATATAGAATATACTATTGTTACATTAATTAGCGATTTACTGTTGGAAGATACTTAAAAATCGTGGAATATAATTTAGAATATTGGGTCTCGTTACAATTATTTTTAGAAAGCGTCGCAGCTTCTATTTTAGGAAGCATCGCAGTTTCTATTTCAAGAATCGTTTTGGCTTACTTTTCTCTATAAATATGTCAAAATTATACCGTTTTCACTCACGCCTTTTGAGAGATTTATTCGAGTGATTAGAAAAGCTTAGAATGTCCTATGTTCAAGCTCTTAAGGTGTCTTTTACCTCTGTTTTGTTGCATATATTCGGGTGATTGAATTAGAAGCATGATGTTAGGTTTTTCTATTGAATTTTTTGAAAAACACATTTAGAAGTCTCGGGAGAGATATTATGGGGTAATCAAGGGGATCTCGAACTTAGGGGGAGCTTAAGTTGTTGAAAAGGATAGACGTGAGTTGGGTAGCGAGTGAGGGAGTCATAGAGTGTAAATCCGTATTGTACCACGTTATCATAGTAAATTACTTTCCATCAGGCAAAGACCCTCCAGACAAAGGCACGGCTTTGCCGAATTGCGTTATGGTGTCTATTTATTATTTCTGCAATTTATATTTAGATCCTTTCTTCTCTCTCAGTTTTAGAAACTGTTGCATTATCTGTTATAACATATTTCGAGACAGTATCGATAATTTCAATTGGTATTAGAGCGGTTCACTTAGTCTTGTTGAGTGTGATCCGTACTGTTACTGATCTATTTATTTAGATATGGACTCCATGAAAAGAAGGTGCATCCATTGGTCGTCCGTGTGACAATCCGGCTTTCCGGACCGTCATACTAAGCTTAATTCTTTTACTTAGAAAAAAATAGTGTATAATGTTTTTTTTTTTTAAATCATTTCATTTATTTATAAAGTTTAGACTTTAAAATAAAACAACTTTGAATATAACCCACATTTGAAATCTTCCAAAAACATTTGATTAAAATAAGAGAAATACTTAATTCGAAATTCCAAACTAAAGTAGATGGTTGGAATATTCAACGGAAATAAAACCATAAACTAATTAAACTTGGAAAGTATCTTAAGCATAAAAATCTCAAACCGAGTGTTTAGAAAATTGCGTAGCGGAAGTCTTTTAAATAAGCGAGCCAAACCACAACCCAACCCCTTAGACCTCGAATGCCGCTGATCCACCCTCCTCACTTGTTCATTTGTTGCTTACCTACAATACGGACGAATACACACAATATGAGCGAACGTTCAGCGAAAATAAATATGACTCACAAAAAGATGAGTAATGCGATGCATGATCCGGTTATTAGTGTTTTAAATTCTAACAGTGTCATGGTCTTTCGTATCATAAATCTTATCATATTTTATTCGAGGTGCCCCTAGAGTAATCGTACCAATTTCAGTGTACACTTTGGAAACGAACTACGGGGCTGCGACCTCCCATAGTTCGCACCATCTAATAAACATATTGTATGAGGAAACTCCCTTTATGAGCCCGTAGGTTGGCTCGAGAGAATTCTCTTAATAACTCCGTAGCTCGAGGCGCTATGACTCTCTTACTTATCTTATCACTTAATTATTTGCGTTACATACAAAGACGACATATGACATAAACATAAATAAAACATGCTAATAATTAGAAAATGTTATGCCAAAGTTGTATTAAACTCATACCTAAGCTCATCATAACAAGACACTCAATAACACATATGCACATATAAGAAATATCACACAATCAATCATATAACACATATTAACCAATTCAGATCACACAGTCATCGTAATTAATTTTAAACTAATCCATGTTGTAGTGAGATTATTCTCATCTTGTTTCGGGAACGTGCGACTTTAAATTATCGGACGATCGAAAAAAAAGTATTTTGCTTGGGACCTAAACGAAAAAAATGAAAATTAGGTCCTAATAATCAATTCTGAACATAGCCAGGTTTAAGAAAAAATACAAAGATGATACTCAGTAGTAAAATGACGAAAATGCCTTTCGCCCAAAGATTTCGGCAAAAAAATCATTTCCGAGAAAAATTATGGAAACATTCCAGAAAGTAGAAAATAAAATTTTAAACATTTTCTTCTTCAGTGGCAGTACCAAAATCAGATTCTAACATGACAAAATCTAATTGAAACATATATGGTCTATAAATTGAGTTTTAGAAAAAAAAAAAAGGACAGGTTTCCGCACTTGTTAAAATAAATACTAACAAAAATATTCCAGTAATTTAAACCTCATAATTATTTTTCTATCTAACAACAACATATATAGGTGTCTCGTATACAGAATTCCAGCCAAAATAGGATTTGTAAGTATTTTTAAAAAATGTAAAACCTCGTTGTTTGAAACAGGAATAAAACTTCGCGCTAGAATTTTAATTGATTTTTAGAAAATAAAACGTTTGTCCAAAACTTACAAGATTTTTAAGACATACTAGAAACATGTTGAATATTCGGGTATAAAAATTCCAAATCAGGATTTGTTTCTTAGCTATTTTATTTTAAATCAAAACCATGCTGTTTGAAACAAAAAAAAAAAAAAAAAAATTATGCGAATCATACTTGATCGAAACGCTTAAGTTTCGGGGTTTCACAATCTCCCCTACTTATTAGAGTTTTCGTCCCGAAAATTAACAAGAAAATAAACAAGAAGGAAACATGAAAATTCTTACTTGAATGTATTATACTTCTAAGAAAAGGTCGGGATAACGAATCACATATCATCCTCGAGCTCCCAAGTGGCTTCTTCGATTTTATGATTCCGCCAAAGTACCTTGACTATCGGAATCACCTTGTTCCTTAGGATCTTTTCTTCATGATCAAGAATTTTTACTGGCTTCTCTTCATACGTCAAGTCTTCATGTACTTTGATAGGCTCTTGAATTAACTCATGATTTGGATCGGATAGGCACTTTTTGAGCATTGAGACGTGAAACACATTGTGCACCGATGCTAACTCGGAATTCAGAGCTAGATGGTAGGCTACCTTTCCGATTTTTTCTGTGATTTCGAAAGGGCCAATGTACCTCGGGCTCAATTTTCCATTCTTGCCGAATCTCATCACCCCCTTAAGAGGTTCTACCTTCAAGAATACGAAGTCTCCTACTTGAAATTCCAGTGGTCGCCTCTTCTTGCCAGCGTAGCTCTTCTGTCGACTTTGGGCAGTTTTCATTCGATCTTGTATCTTCTTGATGGCTTCAGTGGTATCTCGAATAAAATCTGTCTTCTCGTGGCTATTTTCTCCGGATTCGAATCAGTGACTCGGAGATCGACACTTTCTACCATAAAGAGCTTCATATGGGGCAGCGCCGATTGAAGCTTGGTAGCTATTGTTGTATGAGAATTCAATAAGTGGCAGCCTCTTATTCCAACTCCCACCAAAATCCATGACACATGCTTGTAGCATATCCTCTAAGGTCTGAATAGTCCTTTCGGATTGGCCATCCGTCTGTGGGTGAAAAGAGGTACTGAACTTCAATTGCGATCCCATCGACTTTTGCACGCACCTCGAGAAGTTAGAAGTGAAACGACTGTCACGATCTGAGATGATGGACAAAGGAACGCCATGTATTCTTACTACGTTATTAACGTATAGATCAGCCAACTTCTCCACGGAGTACGTGACTTTTATTGGTATGAATCTGACGGATTTGGTCAGACGATCCACCATTACCCAAATAGCATCATAACCCTTAGTTGTCTTAGGTAACGCAACCACAAAATCCATTGTGATTTGTTCCCACTTCCATTCAGGAACCTCGATTGATTGTAATTCTCCAGCTGGCCGTTGATGTTCGGCCTTTACAATCTGGCATGTAAGGCATTTACTGACAAACTTCGCAACGTCGCCCTTCATTCCATTCTACCAAAAGTGTTTTCAAAGGCCTTGATACATCTTCGTGGAACCTGGGTGGACTGAATATGGAGTCTCGTGTGCTTCGGTCAAAATCTGTCTTCGTAACTCATTTTCGTTGGGTACACAGATCCTTCCATCGAAAAAGAGTACATCATTCTCGGCAAGAGAAAATTTTGACTCCTGACCTTCCAGTGCATTGTCCTTCAGCCTTGACATCTCAGGGTCACGTCATTGCGCTTCTTTGATTCTCACGAACAGATCTGATTGTAAGGTCATGTTGGCTAATCCCCAGGTGACAATTTCAACTTCCAAGTTGTTGATTTCGTCAACGAGTTGAGGAGATAATGCATGCATCATCAATATCCTAGCCTCATCTTTCCTACTTAACGCATCAGCTACCACGTTCGCCTTTCCAGGATGGTAAAGGATACCACAATCGTAATCCTTAACGAATTCTAGCCACCTTCTTTGTCTCAAGTTCAACTCTTTCTGAGTGAAAATGTACTTTAAGCTCTTATGATCGGTAAATATCTCACAGCGAACACCATACAAGTAGTGTCTCCAAATCTTGAGGGCAAAAACCACTGCGGCTAACTCCAAATCATGAGTAGGATAATTTCTCTCGTGGTATTTGAGTTGTCGTGACGCATAAGCCACTACTTTGCCGTTTTGCATTAACAAGGCACCAAGACCTGTCTTTGATGCATTGCTGTAGATAGACAAAGGTTATCCACTTTCAGGGACTATAAGGATTGGAGCGGTGGTGAGTATTCTCTTCAACTCTCGAAAACTCTGTTCACACTTCTCGGTCCACTCATACTTCTTATCTTTCTTCGTGAGGGCGGTGAGTGGAGCAGCTAATGTAGAAAATCCTTCCACAAATCTTCTATAGTAACCTTCTAGACCGAGAAAACTCATTATCTCTGTCACACTTCGAGGTGGCTTCCAGTCATTTACGGATTCTATCTTGGCAGGATCGACGAAGATTCCGTCTTTAGAAACCACGGGTCCGAGAAAATGCACTTTATAAAACCAAAACTCACATTTCGAGAATTTGGCATACAACTGATGTTGTCTCAGCGTTTGGAGTGCGACTCGTAAGTGACCCTCGTGGTCTCCGGCACTCTTGGAGTAAATCAATATGTCATCGATGAAGACAATCACAAACTTATCCAAGACGTAACTAAAGATCCTATTCATCACGTCCATGAATGCTGCTGGAGCGTTAGTGAGCCCAAAATGCATACAGTGACTCATAATGACCATAACAGGTGCGAAAAGATGTCTTCAGGATGTCATCCTCCTTGACCCTAAATTGATGGTAGCCGGATCGCAAGTCTATCTTTGAAAATACCTTCGCCCCTTGAGTTGGTCAAGCAAGTCATCAATCCTTGGAAGAGGATACTTGTTCTTGACTGTTACCTTATTTAGCTCTCGGTAGTCAATACACATGCGGAAAGACCCATCCTTTTTTTTGACAAATAGAACGGGTGCTCCCCAAGGTGAATGACTAGGGCGGATAAATCCCTTATCTAACAACTCTCGGAGTTGTGATTGTAACTCTTTGAGCTCGGTAGGGGCCATACAATAGGGTGCTTTGGAAATTGGACCTGTTCCAGGTGGCAACTCGATTGCGAAAGAAATCTCACGTTCAGGCGCTAAACCATGGAGATCTTCAGGAAAAAAGTCAACATATTCCCTCACCATTAGCACATCTTATGGATTTTCTTCGACCTCCTTCGTCTTGTCCACCACCAACGCTAGATATCCATGACACCCTTTACTCATCAACCTCTTAGCTTGCAATGCTGACACCAACATCTTTGGTTTCTTGAGTGGTCTTCCTACAAAGGTGAACCTTTTCCACGTCACCGGTTTGAAGGTTACTATTTTTCGCCGACAATCAATCACATCATTATTCTCCGCTAAGAATTCCATACCTTAGATGGCATCAAATTCTTTCATTTCTAAGACAATGAAGTCACTCTTTAGCTCTTGTCCACTTATAATTATCGATACCTCTTTGAGACAATATTCCGATAACAACATATCGCCAGACGGTAATGCCGTCCTAAAAACCTTCTTAGTTTTCACTACACTATGGCCTAAACTCCTAGCCAGTTCTAACGAAATAAAGCAATGCGTAGAACCAGAGTCAAACAATATTAAAGCATCAAGATGAGCTATAGGATGCTGACCTGCTACCACATTCGAATAGCTGGCTAGAACATCGGCATTGGTGTAAGCGTAGATGCGAGCTTATTATGGTTGTGGCATTTGGGTGGTTGGAGGAGCTTCTAGACAACCCAAGGAGAGTTTTTGCCCTTCTAGTGCTACCGGCATGTAGTTGAGTCATCCATTCTGATTGTGTTGTTGATACTATCTGTTCTCAGTGAAATTTGGTTTCGGACAATCTTTGAGAAAGTGACCAGGCTGACCACACTTGAAGCAAGTCATGGTTTGTCTCCGGCACTCTCCAGGGTGTATCTTTCCACAAGTCTTGCATATTGGAAAATTTGTGTCTTCTATCTTAACCTTGTTGTTGGCGTTACCCCCATTACCGGGATGAGTCATTTTCTTCCCATTCCCATTTACATGGGGTTGCTCCCTGAAGCCTTGATTGTTGCGGTTAAGTTGGTGGTTATTTGGTTGGTATGGCTTTTTATTGGTGTCGGGACCCTTGTTTTGACCTCTATCTTCTTTCCGAACCTTATATAATTGGGCCCGTTCCTCATTCACTTGGATCAAGTGATACTCAGCTCGCATGGCACGTTCGAGACAATCGGTAATCGTGGTAGGTGGCTGACTTCCACTATCAATGGCTAAAGCCAACTCTGGTCGGAACATGCTCATCATACGTCTGACCCTTTCGATTTCTGTCGGAACCAAGTGTTGGCACAGTCTCACAAATTGGTTGAACTTACTAACCGCCTCAGTCACGGTCATCGAGCCTTGTTTCAGCTTCGCAAACTCATTCTGTTGAACATTGCCCTCATGTTGAAATACTTCTTGGTGAATTCTTCCAAAAAGTCATCCTAAGTCATAGTTTGCACATCCATCCTTGTTGCCACTATTTCCTACCAATAACGCGCGTCTTTCTTCATGACAAATGAGGCACATATGACCTTCTCCTGCTCGGTTATGTTCATGAAGTTGAAGATCGTCTCGATCTCCGATATCCATTCGTCAGCTACTAACGGGTCAGTCGATCCTTCGAATTGGGGGGCTCTCATCCTCCTGAACCTCTCGAATAGGTCAATAGCAACATTGACTTGATCCATTTGAGGTACACCCTGATGAACAGCTTGTGCCGCCGCATGCATTGGAACATGGGCTGGCGGTGGTGGTTGTTCCCCTTCTTCAACCTCGTCATTTTCTTGATGAAGCTGGTTCCTCAACTTGTGTATCTCAGCTTCTTGAGCTTCGATACAATGTAGTAAGGTGGTAACTAGAACTGCTAGATCAGGTTGGCCAGCTGGCTGAATAACAGGGGCATGGTCGTGTGGATGTTGTGCTTCTTGTTGTACGAGGAAAGAGGAAGCCTGAGGGGCATCTTGATTAGGAACCCCAGTGGCAACTCTGCCTCTTCCTCTTCCTCGGCCTCGTGCCCTTCCTCTACCTCGTCTATGAGCAGCAGGGACATTTTCCATCTAAAAAAACTCGAAAGCATATTCGTGATTAGGATTTTTGGCTACTAAAACTATTAGGATCGATTATAAAAAAAAAATATCACGCAAAACACATCCTATACAAAGAACTTTATAAAACTCTTAAGATAATAGTATCTTCCATGTTAAAATAACTTAAACATATAATCCAAAACCGAAAGTGACACTCAAAACCAAAAACCAAAACCAAAACCACGCAAAAAAAAAAACATAACAAGTACTTTAGACTTTTGGGATGAGAATAGGAAGGAAATAGTGATAGTCTAGATCAATAAGAAGGATTTAGTCTTCTTCTGGATCGTCTTCACTAGGATCTTCCTCTGATTCTTCCTCTACCGGGTCCATGTTGGAATCGTCCTCTCGCGGTAGATCATCATCGTCAACAAGATCCATATAATGCTTCATGTCCCTCATGAACTCGTCATATGTTATTCCAGGCGCTGGTTCATAGGTGTGATATGCCCCTTGTTGTTTTTCAAACTCAGAGAGTCTGTTCCAGTAAACTCTAATCGCCTTTTCCTCATCGAAATTATAAGGATAGTGGACGAACGTGTCGAAGAACCGATTATAGTATTCTTTTACGGTCTCTCCTGTCTTCATCTTTCATGTTTCCAAAACTTGACGAAAATGTAATATGTCCATTTTTGCACGCCATCCTTGAGTAGTGAAGTTTCGTATAACTCATTTCTTCATATACTCACAGTCAGCTTCGGGGTGCTCATCTATCTTTCTTTCCCAGTAACTCAGTGCTCGCCTTTGGACTTGAAGTTGCGCAAAGGACACCTGAAGAGATTCCCGGACTCGCAAAATTTTAAAACGCATATCCATGTTATTGCACCACTCTCGTGTGCCAATAGCTCCAGTCGAATCGCCTGTAAGAACTGGAGGGTTCGTCCTTAAGAAAGCGACCATGACATCACGATCGTTGTTGCGCTCTCGAGTTTCCGCGATCACATGTTTTATTACTTCATCGTCCATCTAATGAAAAAGAAAAAAAAATGAACTACACGTACAAAATAAAGCAATAATTAACTTACTTGAGTAGGGGCAGCCGTGCGATCGATAACGAAGGGGGTCATAGGTTCGTTGCTCTGATACCAACTGTGACAACCCGGCTTTCTGGACCGTCATACTAAGCTTAATTCTTTTACTTAAAAAAAATAGTGGATATTTTTTTTTACTATTATATATAATATACACATGCACGTATAAACTGATTCTCGTGTAGTTAAAACTTATATATATATATATATATATATATATATATATATATATATATATATATATATATATAGTATGATATGCATATCTGATTACAAAAGTGTTAACATATTATACAAATATCACTCATGTATAATTTTGACTAATGCAACTTTAATTAGAAAGAAATTTCTTGGAGAATATTTCTCATACCATGAGAACGAGCATACATACATAACACATAACAAACAGCTCTTAAATAAAATTCACATGAGCGGAACCATAACGCAATCCCTTAGCTGTAGAACGCCGCTGATCCACCTTCCTCACTTGTTCGAGTGTTGTTTGCCTACAACACGGACGAAAACACATAGAATGAGCTAGCACTCATCGAGAATAACTATAACTCACAAAAAGATGAGTAATGTGATGCATGATCTGGTTATTAGTGTTTTAAATTCTAACAGCATCATGGTCTTTCGTATCATAAATTTTATAATATTTTATTCGGGGTGCCCCTAGAGTAGTCGTACCAATTTCAGTGTACACTTTGAAAACGAACTACGGGGTTGCGACATCTCATAGTTCGCACATCTAATAAACATATCGTATGAGGAAACTCCTTTTATGAGCCCGTAGGTTGGCTCAAGAGAATTCTCTTAATACCCCCGTAGCTCGAGGCGGTACCACTTTCTTACTTATCTTATCACTTAATTATTTGCGTTACATACAAAGACGACATATGACATAAACATAAATAAAACATGCTAATAATTAGAAAATGTTATGCCAAAGTTGTATTAAACTCATATCTAAGCTCATCATAACAAGACACTGAATAACACATATGCGCATACAAGAAATATCACACAATCAATCATATAACACATATTAACAAATTCAGATCACACAGTCATTGTAATTAATTTCAAACTAATCCGTGTTGTAGTGAGATTATTCTCACCTTGTTTCGGGAACGTGCGACTTTAAATTATCGAACGATCGAAAAAAAAAAGTATTTTGCTCGGGACCTAAATGGAAAAAAAATGAAAATTAGGTCCTAATAATAAATTATGGACATAGCCAGGTTTAAGGAAAAACACAAAGACGATACTCAGTAGTAAAATGACGAAAATGCCCTTCGCCCAATGATATCGGAAAAAAAATAATTTCCGAGAAAAATTATGGAAATATTCCAAAGAATAGGAAATAAAATTTTAAACATTTTCTTCTTCAGTGGAAGTACCAAAATCAGATTCTAACATGACAAAATCTAATTGAAACGTATATGCTCAATAAATTGAGTTTTAGAAAGAAGAAAAAAACGGGACAGGTCTGCGCACTTGTTAAAATAAATACTTCCGGTATTTTAAACCTCATAATTATTTTTCTATGTAACAAGAACATATATAGGTTTCTCGTATACAGAATTCCAGCCAAAATACGATTTGCAAATATTTTTTAAAAATGTAAAACCTCGCTGTTTGAAACAGAAATAAAACTTCGCGCAAGAATTTTAATTGATTTTTAGAAAATAAAACGTTAGTACGAAACTTACAAGATTTTTAATACATACTATAAGCATGTTGAATATTCGGGTATAAAAATTCCAAATAACGATTTGTTTGTTAGCTATTTTATTTTAAATCAAAACCTTGCAGTTTGAAACAGAAAAAAAAAAAAAAAAAAAATTATGCATACCGATCATACTTGATTTTTAGAAAAAAAAACACGGTTCATCCAAATATTTTGAAATGGCTAAGTTTCGGGGTTTCACAGTTCGCCCCTTCTCGACGGTGGAAACTACTCGTATTGGTAAGCTCGGATGAAGGCCTTCCTTAAAGCACTCGACGAGAAAGCTTGGAGAGCCACTGTCACTGGCTGGAAGCACCCTATCGCCACCGATGATGCCAAAAAGACTGTGCTGAAACTTGAAGTTGATTGGTCTGTGAATGAAGACAAACTGGGAAACAGTAATTTTAAAGCTCTTAATGCTATCATGGTTTTCGTCGACTCCAACACATTCAAACTGTTTTCCACCTGTGAAGTGGCCAAATACGCTTGGAATATCATTCAATTCACTCATGAAGGAGCTGATTTGGTACGAATGTCTCGTCTCCAACTTTTGACTACTGAATTTGAGAACTTAAGGATGATGGAAGATGAAACAATTAGTGAATTTAATTCTAGGCTTTGTGACTTGTCTAATGAATCGTTTGCCCTCGGTGAAAAAATGTCTGAGAAAAATTTGTCAAAGAAGTTCTCTGGTCGCTTCCGAAGCGGTTCATTTGCAAAGTCACTGCCATTGAAGAGGCAATTGACATCTCCACAATGAAGCTGGACGAGTTAATGAGTTCTCTCAAAACCTTCGAGTTGAATGATGAGCACCACAATACCGAGCCAAAGATTGAGGGAATTTCTCTAAATGCAGATCTTCCTAACAATAACGGTCTTTTTGAAGAAGAAGACTTGGCTAAGACTATCTATCTTCTGGCTAAGAACTTCGGAAAATACGTGAAGACGCTGAACAACAACCATTGGGGAAGTGTTATAGAAACTGTCTCAGACAGTTCCCAAAATAGTCGAGGGTTCAGCTTCAAAAATAAATCCAATGCCGGTGAAAGGGTAAAGCTAAGATAATTCAGTGTCGAGAATGCCATGGTTTTGGTCACATCCAAGCCAGAAGTGCCAACAATCTCAAGAAGCGTAACAAAAGCTACAATGCCACCACTTGGAGTGATGAGAATTCAAAAGATGAAGACATTGGAAACAACTTCCTTGCTTTCACTACCCATGATTCTCAAGATAATCTCAAGCCCTGCAACACTGTCGAAGTTTCTGTCAGTGACATTTTCTGCAATAGTTATGAAGTTGACAACAACCAAGAAAATGAAGAAGAATTAACTCTTGAGTCGGTTAAAGATAAGGGGGAGATTATTGCCTCTTTCGCCTCCCTGAATGAAGAACTTAAATTGAAAATATCTCAACAAGATAAGTTTCATTATGAGATAACTCTCTTGAAGAAAAATATTAGAATGTTAAATTTTGGAACCTCGAAACTTGATGAAATTCCATGTGTAGGTAAAAGCACAGTCGATCATCATTGTCTAGGCTATCAAGCAGAGGGAGTCTCCAACTCTAAGACTGTGTTTGTTCAAAGCACAAATTCTCAAAATCAAGATGCTATCAAAAGCTATTGCAATAGTTTATGCAACACCTACGAAAACAAGCCAAAAAGCTTGGATTTGTCAGTATTGTGGAAAGAAGGGCCACATTAAACCCTGCTGCTTCAAACACCTGAAAGATTTTAATAAGCAAAGACGTCAAGATCAAATCCTCGTGCCATGGTTAAATGAATTTGGAAGGTCAATGAGCCTAAAATCCGATGTAATGTTGTCACAGAACGACAATTTGCGAATATTTTTACGAAAGACGATTCAAAGTTTGAATCACTTAGACCTGTTTTGGATTTTTGTATGATCAATTTGTGATATATCATAGACGTGTACTCGAGTACTAGTGTGGAAAATTGTTGCTTTGGTATACTATTGTTGAGGTATGAGATTTTCCTTATTTCCCCTTTTATTATAAAGGTTCCTCCGTCAAAGCCATTTATTTCTTTCCGTGGAACTGGGTCACGTGGTCACCATAGAGTCGTCGAACGAGATCGTTAACGTGATAAACAAAATTAGTTGAGGTATCATATCCTTCTTCCACTCCTAATGATTATGAAGTATGTCTTCATGAGTGGCTATCTAGGAAGACGGTCGAGCGTTGTTCTCATGTTATTTGTGGTAACTTGTCTGTGACGGTTTAGGTTTTGATAGAGCCTCATCGTCTTCAACAACATCCTACTACGTCGCTCTCTCCTTCAACTTATGCCGAGTGTGTGCCTCATCCCACAACGAGGAGATCATCTCACTGCCCCCGACCTAAAGCTGATTCTTTTATGAGAATGGAGTCATATTGTTTTAAGGGGGAGTAAACTGATGTTTAGTGGTTGATAATATTTTGGAGGAGTGTTTATGGAAAAAAGGGGGAGATTATACGACTCTTGTTATTATGATGACTCTCTACTTTATTGGGTTGTTCTGGCTTTGAGATATTTGAAGCTTCGTCGTCGTCGTCGTCATCACCTCGTTACATGCACAATTATGTTTTTTCTTTAAACGCCAAATGGGGATATTGTTGTTATATTAATTGGTGATGCTGGAAAAATACTTAGAGAATCGTGGAATATAATTTTGGATAGTATTAGACCTTGTTACAATTATTTTTTGGAAGCGTTGCAGCTTCTGTTGTAACAGGTTTGTACAACAATTACGGTCCATTCACTTTTGAGCTTTTTTATTCCGGATTGAAGTAGGATTCCGGCGTGGATTGATTAGATAATAGGAAGGTACCCCCAATCCGACTTCAAGAATCGTTTTGACCTACTTTTCTCTATAAATAGGTCAAAACCACACCGTCTTCACTCCTTTTCAGAGATTTATTTGAGGGATTAAAAAAATTTAGAACAACCCGTGTTCAAGCTCTTAAGGTGTCTTTTACCTCTGTTTTGTTGTCTATATTCGAGTGATTGTATTAGAAGCATGAGGTTAAGTTTTGTCATTGAATTTTTCGGAAGCACTTTTAGAAGCCTCGGGAGAGATATTCTGTGGGAATCGAGGGGATCTCAAACTTAGGGGAGCCTAAGTTGCTTTTGAAAAGGATAGACGTAGGTTGAGTAGCTAGCGAGAGAGTCGTTGAGTATAAATTTTTATTGTACCACATTATCATAGTAAATTACTTTCCACCAGACAAACGCTCTCTAGACGTAGGTACGACTTATCGAACTAGATTATCAGTTCTGGTGTCTATTTATTATTTCTGCAATTTATATTTTGATTCTTTCTGTTCACTAAATTCTAACAACTATTGTATTATATGTTATAATATATTATGAGAATGTTATAATATATTATGAGACAGTTGTCAGTAATTTCATATACAGACTAATGACCCTTGCAATATTGCTGACCACAGAATGATCTGAGATGACTAAGATATAGTAACTTTATATATTGAGTCCTTCACAAGGAATGGAAAGATCATTTCGCGTTCTCTAATTAAAGATGGTATGATATGTATAATTTTAAGACAAGTCAAAATCATGGTTTTTTTCATGGTTAGTTCTATCAGGGCAATGGTAATGTGGTGAAATATATGTAGTATATCTCATCACGTAGTTTATCAAGCACTTTATCCATTTACATGAGTGCTGACAAACCTTGGAGTATTTTCGTCCCATTAATGTCATACACAATATAGTAACCATTGTGTCTGTTACAATCATGTGGAGAAAAAAAAAAGTAATAATTTTAAATTATACCGCCCATGTTCTTAGCACCGGATTTTCTAAGCTGCTTTTTAGATCTCTATTATTACCAGAGGAAATAAAAGGTTATTTATTGAAAATCCATAGTCAGGACTCAGGAATGTTCTGATCCATTCATTATATATAACCCTGAACACTAATAATATACTCATTTAAAAAAAAAAAAAAAAAAAAAAAAAAAAAAAAAAAAAGAAGAAGAAGAAGAAGAAGAAAAAATTAATTATATACAAAAAGTCAAATGAAAAGAAGCTTAGCCTGATGGATGTAAAAACGTCAACATTATTTTTTTTTACGCTACTATTCCCTAGTAGTATATAATTGGAGATTCATATCCCGAATATTCTGCCCTTACCTAATCGAACTATGAGCTGTTACTCTCTTTATCACAGTATGTACGTCGCACTTATTATTATTATTATTACTATTTATTTGTGGATTTACACGGAAAAATTGGATTATTAAAATCTTGAAATCCGGGTAATGAGGAGAAAATAGTGGAACAATAATCGCAAACACACTTAATTATCACAACTGGTAACACGTCAAAACATTTGAGTTACCAGATAACCCGTATATCATGTATTGTCAAATTCCGATAGCAAAACGTACAAAACCGTGAAATATTTGTAAAATCGGAATTTATCGCATCGATACTGATAGAGAATTTCGTATTGTAAAAAATCGGCTCGATCAAGTTAAAAACTTCATAAAAATCGGAATTTACCGTAAGAAAATTCGGATTTACCGCAATTCTAAATAAAAATATATAAAAAATAAATTTTAATAAAAGAATAAAAAATTATGAAAACTTATTATATATATATTTATTATGGAAAATCTACCGATTTCTTTTTCATAAAATTTATGGTAAACTCTTACGATAAAATGTATATCCATAAAATTTGAGTTCCGACCCTCACACTTTGGTTCAAAATGATTGCAACTAGTATATATATATAATGCACAAAATTCTATAAATTTGAAAAAGAAGGAGTTGTGACTTGTGTATTTGATATACACAAGAGTAGTACCAGGGGTTTAAATATACGTGGATGTGGTAATAAGACAACTTTATACTAGTCAAGAAGACAATTTTATATAATAAAAAAAAAAGAGAAATTATTCAAATTGAAAAAATAACCAATCTTTCAATATATATAAATAACTTTCCATTTTCAGTATTTTAAGAAGTTTTTATTAGATCATTTTATGATCTATCATTTTCTTTAACATGTTTTAAATATTAATGTTTGTAACTAATTTTTTCCTGTTTGGTTAACAATATTATTTTGCAGTTTTTTATTGACTTTTCTAATTTATAAATTAACTTTTTTAACGCTTATATATTAAATTTTGTAAAAAAATCGTCATTATTAATTATTATAGAACTTTTCAATAGTAGTTTTTTTTTTTTATAAAAACACAGTAAAACACGTTTTTTTATTTTATTAATGAAAAATAACAATAAACATCTGCTGTTTGTTGGTTTATAAACGCAATTGCTTTGTATTTTAATAATACATAAAAACACGATAAAAATAAAATAAAATACTGTTTTACAAATAATTATATTGTATCCAATACTAATTTGTTTGTTTGTTTATAAACGCTATAGCTTTTGTGTTTGAAAATGAAATCAATGTCTTTATAAAGTATTTGTTTTAAAAAGTTCTGATTTTTTAATTTTATTTATCAAAGACCGTATGGATGGTTGTTTCTCTTAAGTTTGAAAATCAATTAGATTTTATTCTTCTTTTTAGACATTCTTCTAATTAAATGAAGGATATTTTAAAAGTATAAAAAATGTGGCTAATTTGCAAGTGATCAAACTTAATTTAGTTATTTTGCTTCATTGCCCAAAAAAAAAAAAAAAAAAAAAAAACAGCGGACGCATATGTTAAAAAAATCATAAATCTTTGTGCTAAAAATGACAAAAAATTAGGGTAAATATTTTAGTTTTCAAAAATTTCAAGCGAGGCATATCATATGCCCCTCTTGTCTGTTGCTAACTCCACTCTTGACCACCTAAACTATTTACTTGTGGTTAAACTCTTATCTTATCATTTTATTCGTGGTTACAATTCATGCATCTTATCCATGTGTTAACAATCGGCTAGTTGGTCTTGTATTTGACTACTACTACAAGCATAACTTTTAGAAGCGATAACTTAACAGAGTTTGTAAATATTGGTTTGTGTTTTGAAAACCAGGGCTTAGATTCTTGGATCCGGTTTGTTAAAAAATAAACGAAACATTGTCGAATATTTTATATAACTATTTTATACTTATGATTTATAAATGTTAATATTTATGTTAATTTTAATTATTTCATTATAATTTTATTATAAAGGCTTATGTATATTTTCCAATAACTATTTTTTATTATTAATTTTTTTTATAACTTTATAATAATGCTTATCAATTCTAGATGTTTATATGCATGTTAAGTACTTCTTAATATTTTTTAATCGTTTTCATTCATATTTTTTTTATCACTTTATTTATTATTATTAATGTAATAATAAATTTACATTATTCATATACATATATAATAGATAAAAGAAAAAATAAATTTGCAGTAATATTCTTTTCTGAAATATTCAAACGTATATACGCGCAGTATGAGGTAGGTACATATGTAAAAAACATAACTTATCATGTTTGAGGAGGTGGGCTTCCAGTTGGAGGTTGGAATCCATTCTATGACTAGTTGTTGCTTGGGTGACTATTCATGATGTCATCTTTGATTATGTAGGAATTTATCTCCAATTGTGAGATATAGGAAAATACTTCAACAAATCCCGAGTAGATTAAGTCCTGCGACTAGGTCTCGATTGTTCTTAGGCGGCACCATTTGCGATCTAGCTAGTCGGTTTAGTGATATTAAGTGCGTAGTGAAATTATGTTTTCTTTGTGTTTGGATCATTAGTATCTTTTTACAAATGAATGCATTTTCTTTGATTAAAAATTTTATCCATTAGCGTCCGTTTTTTAATTTTTTCAGAAACGCCCACCTCACGAATTCTCTAAAACATCTGCATAGGTATTCTGCAAACTAAAGTTGTTGCATACCTATTGGTGTCGACATTTCAAGTTGCACATATAAAATATTGTAATTAATCATTAAAGTGCTTAATTATCTCAAGACTACAAAATATTGATCCCCTTACAAGTTAACGAGGAAATAAATTGAATTGAAGAAAATGTTCACTTTGAACTCGTGGAACAATAGTTTTTGTCGTACTTCTATCGAAAATTTTGTTGAATCAAAAGTCTTGGAAAATAACTTATGATTATATATTAACAGCGTCTATAAATTTTTGAGTTGTTCTCCTTCTTATCGCATTGCGCTTGATGGATGCCGAAGAGGTTCCAACTTTTGGCTTGCCATCTTATGCATTCGAGTTGATGAAACATAAGTTGGATCATTCAAATCAAGAAGAGGGTGATGGACATTGTGGTTCAAAGATGGTCAAAAATAAATCTTTTCAACAATTACATAAACAGCTGGTATTAAGTAAATTATTGACCTTTATTTTTCCTGTATGATCATCACCTGTTTTAACATTAGAACTTATTTCTCACAATTCACAACTTGAATCTAAAGTTGCAGTATAAATGGGCGGTCGTGATAAACCCTGGGCACATTTTAACCGTTACCACCATTTTTAGACTTTTTATCTCAATTATGATATTTCGACAAAATTAGACATGAACTAATATCGTGTCATGAAGCGACGCGAAGGGAGGAGCAGGTTTATTAGCAAAAGTGTTGTTTCATGAAGAACAAAGATGGTTTCTAGTAAGATTTAGAACTGTGATACTTTATTAGATATGTACCATTGACTATTGTTTATATTTGATATTTGAATCTAAATGGTGAGGCATGTTCATGGTCTCCACCTCTACTTTAAGGAAGTTTGAAATGAGAATTTTTGCACAAACAGTATCTTTGTCGACGCGCGAGAATTGGAGCCCCTTCTCACTTATCCACACAAAGTAAGAAAATGTATATCAAATAAAAGATTGAATTATGTATCTTGCGCGTTGGTCACAGAAACTGTTTCAAGTGATTTCTACAACAATTGCTTAAATAAATAACCAGATCGTGAGAACGTAATAGATTCAGAATAATATATAAACGAATACACTGCTTGGTGACCCAGATCGGTTGATGATGCCTATGTCTAGGGGCATTTTCCGATGGAAATCAATTCACCGTGATAATGCACTCCGATATAGATTTATACTAAATGACTCCCTCTATTGCTAACTAAGCGTCCAAACTTCGAACCGAATTAGTAGTTACTTGAGCCAAAATCACCATGCAGATTGTCAATCCCTTTCTATAGCACGTTCGCGAAAAAAAAAAAAAAAAAAAAAAAAAAAGCAGCCCATTATGATCTATATCCTTCTTTTTAATATTTTTCAATTATTTTATGAGTTCATTAGGTAAATATAGTCACATTTACAGTTTGACATTGCTAAATAGTCAATGTTTCATAAATTTTTGGTAAATAATCACTTTCATATATTAATTACAGACGTAAATCTTAGGTAAATAGTCACTTCCATTTATTAAGCCACATCATCTTTATGATTATTTACCTAAGATTTACGAAACGTTGGCTATATAGCAATTCCAAACATTTTAATTGACTATATTTACCAGATTTTTTATTATTTTATTCATTAATCCAACCAAATAACTATGTAACAACGGTAACAAAAAATGAAGTATGAGTCTTTCACGAGGAATAGAAAGGATCATCTGCACATTATTCTAGATTCTATAATTCAAGATGGTATGACATGTATAATTTAAGGCAAGTCAAAATCAAGAATAGGATATAAAAATCATGGTTAGTTACATAAGTATAATGCTAATTTAGGGAGATATACATAATTTTAATTGACTATATTTACCAGATTTTTTTATTATTTTATTCATTAATCCAACCAAATAACTATGTAACAACGGTAACAGTAAAAAATGAAGTATAAGTCTTTCACGAGGAATAGAAAGGATCATCTGCACATTATTCTAGATTCTATAATTCAAGATGGTATGATATGTATAATTTAAGGCAAGTCAAAATCAAGAATAGGATACAAAAATCATGGTTAGTTATATAAGTATAATGCTAATTTAGGGAGATATACATAATTTTAATTGACTATATTTACCAGATTTTTTATTATTTTATTCATTAATCCAACCAAATAACTATGTAACAACGGTAACAAAAAATGAAGTATAAGTCTTTCACGAGGAATAGAAAGGATCATCTGTACATTATTCTAGATTCTATAATTCAAGATGGTATGATATGTATAATTTAAGGCAAGTCAAAATCAAGAATAGGATATAAAAATCATGGTTAGTTACATAAGTATAATGCTAATTTAGGGAGATATACATAATTTAAATGACGGGTACAAATTAGAATCTCTGTACAAATTATAATCAAATTAGAATCATGATTATAAATTTTGCCAACAATATTTTAACTTTTTAACCCAAACTTATATATTTATTTGATAATACTCTTCTTGAGTTTTATTAAAATTATTATAATAATAATAATAATAATAATAATAATAATAATAATAATAATAACAATAATAATAATTATTATTATTATTTATGTCCCTCGTGAAATCAAATGTATGGTTAAATATATGGTGAATATTATCATCGATAACTAGTCTACACCTTAAGATATATTTATTTTTTTGTATCATTTTCGTATACAATATAGTGATTAAAGCTTGAGTTTGTTATGATCATGTGGAAATAAAAAAAGTAATGATTTTAAACTATACTATACACGTTCTTACCACCGGATTCTCTTGATTAATTTTCAGATCTACTATTACCAGTGGAAATAAAAGCTCATTATTTGATCACAGCGCCAGGAGTGTTATGATTCATTCATTATGTATAACCCTGAAAACCAATAATACACAAAAGGTCAAATGAAATAAGAGCCTTGATGTCTGCAGAAAAGTCGACATGATTTTTTATTTTATTTTTTTACACTTCAATGCCAGTATATAATTATGAGCTGTTGTACTCTCTATCACTGTATTTACAGTTAAGTCATACTTAGTTTTTATTTACAATTAATTGAGTAATTAAGCCACCAAAATTTATTAAATAATTAATTTTATTTAAGTTTTAAGTAAATATCCATTATAATAATGTAATTTTGTTTTGATGTTTTTAACATTCCATTTATACTTTTGGAATCTAATGATTATTTATAATTATTAACGAATATTATCAATATTAATGTTTTTATTTTGCTTTGTTAATAAAATATCGTGATTATTTACTTAAAATTTAACAAAGTTTTGCTATATGAAAAAGTTTTCATATGACTATATATCTAAAAAGCTTATTTATTTATTTATTTATTCATTTTTAGACTTGATGCAGGAGGCGAAAATATTGGATCTAAAATCTTGAAATCCAGGAAAGAAGGAGAAAATAGTGGAGCATAACTATTTTATTTTCACAAAAGGAATATTAAGAATTTATTAAAGGAAAATAGTTATTTATTTGATCAGGTACAAGATTGGTACGTATTGAGAAATCGTAATTAATTAACCACTTGAGCCTATAGCTGTGTATATTTATGCGTATATAGTAGTTTATATTAATATGATCTGATTTTTTTCAGATTTACAAGCAAGTTGAAAACCCTAGAAAAAAATAAAGTAAACACTTAGATAAAAAGGAACTTACTCGCCAGCAATAGGAATATGATAATGAACATACATCTTTAGGCCATTGAAGCTTTGAAGCAATGGTATAAAAAGGAATGAAAAACAAATAACGAAAATAGAAGAATTAGGAGCTCCCTTCAGTCCAAAACAAAGAAACAAAAAGTGTTTCTGATTATCATAAACAGATCATGTTTTGGACTGCAAGGAACGCCCATTTCTGCAATTTTCACATGGCGACCGAAAAAAAAGAATAAAGAAGTAGAGAGAATATTTTTGTTTTCTCAGTACTAAATCGTTTACAATGAATATAAGGGTTTCAACGTTTTTATCCCTCAGTTATATAGTTCTTGAAAAGTTCCGAGTGTTTTGTTTTAATATTTGTTTTTTTTTTTATTCTGCAAGTTTTAACCACCAAGGCTACGTTAACATAAATGCATGAAAGCAATATGTCACATTGAATGTCGAAAATTTCTAAGAAGTCCAATGTTCAATATATATGGTGACGTTTTGCCGAAGATAGAAATCCGCATCTACAAATATAGAACTATATTTTTATGGTCATCAAAAAATGACTTTTGGTTGAACTTTCATTGATAGTGAAAAAGAGGAGTGAGACTAATTTATATAAAAAAAAAAAATTTATGTATTCAATATGTTGATGTGAACCACCATAGTAGAAATCGAAATGTATTTTCTTAATTAAAAAATTTCATGAAAAAGATCTTCAATACAGCCCTTTGACATAAATGAGTAGCACATAACAATAAATTGCAATTTCTTGTTGAAGCAAAAAAGTAAAAAATAAAAAAATTAGAACCCTTAATTTCCTGAGCACACAAGACCGGATACAAGTTTTGTTACTACTATATGTTTTAGTTATCCTTTGTGGTCTCATTGTATGGGATTGTAGATATAGACATAATGTTAGCTTTCTCTATACTAGTCTCTCTATAGACTAAGAAATCAGAAACCACATTTATATTCAGAAAATAAAATAAAAAGTTTCTATGCCCATTAACTTAGTAACCCTCCTTTGAAAAAAAAATTCCCTTTATAGAAAATGAAATTAGAACTGCTTTTATCTCCACCATGATTCAAAATCACAACTATATCACATGATAGTGAAATTACAATTTCTTTCCATCCAAACATTTATTCCCTTCCTTTCCCTTAGTGGTTTCATTGACTTGGACCCTCATACTCTCGCTATAATTTTTCTAGTGGATTTTTCTAAACTTGGAAAACCATTAGTACGAAGCAGTTAATTTATTTTTCCGTTGTGGGCCAAATATAAAAACATATCCTAACAGACTACACATCCTATAATTTATTTCCCCCCTTAAATACATATGCGACATTTATTCACTTCAGCTTGCAAAATAAGCAAGTCCAAATTGATTTTTGTCCCACCTAATCCATTGACATTTCTTTTTAATACAAAAGATATATGGAAAATCACGAAGGAGTTATATACCATTATTATTGATCTAAATTTATTATTTTTGGAAAGTATGTATAAGTGGCTCATCTTAATCGAGATTTATTGTAAGCTGCCCCGGGATCAATTTTCCTACTTTTAATCACTGTTACTCATATAAATCGAGCTGGCCGAGAAAATTGCTCACAATATTCCGAGAACAGAGATATCCAGCACCAAGTTCGAGTCAAATTGGCCCGACAACTCTTGAAGGTTAAGGAACAATCCGCTCATAGGTCAAGAGCGAACCCTATCAATCAAAACTTCGAAGAAAAGAAAAGATGATAGGTCAAATACTAGTCAAAACTAAATAAACACGTGTAAAATCAAAGCATAACGCACACCTCGACGGTTAAGGCCGAGCATCCGAGGAATAACCACCCACTCGAGAGCGGTTATTAAGAAATCGTATGGGAGGTAGGATTGATCTCCCCACGATCTCCGGCGTCACGCCCACAGAAACAACATGTCCAAGAACCCAAGGAACCTATAAATAAGAGGAGAAGAAGAAAGAATGAGGGAGATTGAAAAAACACACACAAGCACAAGTCATAATCCTCACATATCGTTCAACACCCTCATTTACATTCTCTCTTCTACTAGATTAGTCTATATTTATAGAAAGTCTTGCATAAATAGTTGAAGTTCTCTAGACTTTGTTCTCGGTACCTTGTGTATTTCGTGAGATATTGTTGAACTAATTTTTCAGTTCAACAGTTTGACGCAAGAAGGGGGGATAATATTGAAGTTCAATGGTAGCTCGTCAAACCCAACCGACAACGCCACCGATCACGATCATGAGATCGAGCACCACAATCGCACATTGCCTCTCCCGGAGGAGGAGATCGCTGAGTTCCTCCCTCAGTCTGGCTTGTTCGAGAAGTTCAAGGATATGCAAGAGCATCTCCTAGTTCTGGAAGCTAGCAATAGGGTGTTGGAAAAGATCTAGGATTAAGGAAAAATTTAACGCTTCTAGCAAGCGGCGGAAAATAAAAATTTTCTTTAAACAAGTAAAAACGATTTTTACTAACTTAAACAAAGAGCTAGCACATGTTATTTTTAAATTAAAACTATCTAAGAGCAATTACACGTTTACTAACCTTTATGCAGCTTGATCGTTGAGAAGCTTGTTGAGGTTGAATTGCTCGTCTCCCCACGCAGCTCGCCTTTCTTCGTTCTTCGGGAATTCGAGTAACCACGAAAGTTTCTATCACATGAATCACTCGAGATAAGAAGGATTTAGTGTGTGGAAAATTTTAAACACGACGACTCAGGAACAAGTCTTAGAGTCAAAGAGCTAAAACAAAATGCTAGGTCAAATGTGGACTTAGGTGCCAAAACAAAAACGAAATGGTTAGAGAGAGAGAGAGAGAGAGGAGGCGGCCAATCCTAGAGAGAGAAGCTCTCAATCTCTAAAATTTTGGGATGAGAAACAATGAGAATGAGGTGGGGTATTTATAGGAGGAGGATCACCTTCAAAAGGTAGTTTCCTCTTTTCTATAGAATATCACATATTCATGAGCATATATTTGCTCTCCCTTCCTCTCATTTCACACGTCCAACTACTTCTAGAAGGACTTAGATTTGTTTCCTCTTTTGCTTCTCCTTTAGCCTTGGGTTGGACGTGCAAGACATTCTAGATGTTTCTTCATTTGTTCATGACAACATAAGAAAAACCCATTAAGAATTTACAAGTAAAATTCCATGAAATGAAATTAATCCTCAAGGTCCAAATACCTTATTGTGGCCGAGTGACACATTTTATTTTTCATCATATGACAATGTCAAAAAACTTATTTATTGACATTCATTCCGTCCTATGTCCAAAATGACAAAAATTATCATTTAGACAATTTTCGTAAAACTTGTCTTGTTCTTGTTTTGACTTAGCTTCTAATTTAACTAATCCTACTCGAAATGACTTGTGACACTGACCTCATGGATCCAAATGAACAAAGCTTGAGCTAACACACTTGGACTCAAAAGTTCACAAACATTTTCCAAGTCTAGCTTAATGTTAACTGACTCCACTAAAGAGTTGACACTGAGAATCTCTTGGTTCAAATGAATTTATTTTCTACTCAAGAATTCAACTTAATTGTGATGAGTGGATCCACTGAATATTATCTATGTTTACCCTTC
The DNA here is from genome assembly GCF_054948205.1 of Urtica dioica subsp. dioica. Taxonomy (NCBI): domain Eukaryota; kingdom Viridiplantae; phylum Streptophyta; class Magnoliopsida; order Rosales; family Urticaceae; genus Urtica; species Urtica dioica. The sequence continues at coordinate 34,988,895 of NC_142760.1, forward strand.
ATGAATATCATCAGCTAGATGGAATTTACAAAATTACCATTTTACCCTTCTAGTTGTTATTTCCTCAACTCCTTTATCGCTTGTGAATAAGTTAGAAACAATGTATTGACGAGGAGCTAACAAGTCAAATTGATTCATCCAAAAGAGTCATGACTCCATTTGGACACTGACCAATTCATTTATTCACATTCCAAGGAACAAAGCATGAGGTGATATACATTGCATTTCAGCAATCTTGTACATGAATTCCATATCTATGAGATCTTCACAAAGTGGCTCATGACATCTTCATAACTTAGTACTTCACCAATAGGTCCTGTCTATATCACATAGTGAATCTAGAACTCTGACTTTCTCAAACGAGAATATGTAAGCTATGAAATGACATGTCTCATTTCAGGAATGAGGTAAGCACGATGCAATTCATACGTAGTGACTTCGAGATATAAGAGGTTAAATGATTTGTTCTTATTTTGTCTCTAGAAGTGCACTGGTCAATTCAGTACCTTCAGAAGATACCTAAAAGAACTATAGAGTCTCCAACTCTCAATGTCCTATAACCAGACATCATAGATAACAATCATACTGGGATCAATAGCCCTTTGACCCTTAGATTGCGAATATACTGTTTTAAGCAAACCATGAAGAGTTTTTTCATGCAAATCTATATTTGACTCTTCATTTGTTGTTAGGTTTGTTTAAGGACTAAAGACTATAGTTTATCATAAAGCTTCAAACAGACTAGGAAGAATGAATGAACGTTTCAACTTTCATTAATAATTCAGCAGTTACAAGCAAGAGTCTTCGTGAGACTTTATTACATCAAATGTACATAAATAGAGACTACTACTCTTCTTGTGGGCACCATTGACAACACAGAGAACTGAGGGGGAAACTCCAAGAAAAGAACCTCATGCTGCAGAGTGCAGTGGTGATTCCAGAGGAAGAACCCTCACATCGGTCTGGGAAAGAACCCATGGAGCAGGAGCCGCGGAGTAAGAAGTCTCGAAAGCACGCCAAAGATCGGTACGAGATGGAGGAAGAAAGCACAGACTCGGAAGGGTACCAACCAGTTAGGAAAAGATTCCTGATCGGTACCAACCCTCAAGCGAGAAAAGCCGTTCACAGGCCGTGAGAGATCACGAATGAGGCTCGGAGACTGGAGACATCGCGAGCATAAATGAGACCAACTTTAAGAGATTGGAGCGTCGAATTGAAGAAATGGCATTGGGATAGAAGAAGCCGACCCTAAAGATAGGAGATGTTGTCTTCCTATTCACATCGCGGGTGTTAGAACACCACACCCGCTGCCAAAACGCTTCAGGATGCCGAGCATCCCGACGTACGATTGGAAGACCGACCCAGAGGATCATTTTGACACCTTTTCATCATGGATGCTCTTACTGGGAGCAGGTCTTGAGATGATGTGCCGAGCTTTCTCTATCACCATCGTAGGCTCTTGGGAGGCGGTTGCTCACATTATTTTAGCATCCGGTGGGAGAGCAATAACGCTTTAAGAAAATTGTCGAACAAGCCTCGATGTATTCTGCATTTTCTTCTTTATCGGTTTCTTGGTGACATCCGATTTAGTTATTTAATATATTTATTTTTGTTCTCTTGCCTACATGTTTATATATTAGTTTCGTTGTATATTTATTTAATTCAATCATTATGCAATTTGTTTATTATTTCCCGCATATTATTAGCAACATGGTTAACACATGCTTCAGTGCAATATAAATGCTAATACGAAGTATTGTTTGAATATTTTGATAAAAGGCACCAAATTACAACAGTCTAGAAAAACTCTTAGTACAAAATAATAATATAAAAAATATTATAAAAAGACTCTAATATTTAGAGCAATGTTCGTCCTACCATTACCGTTACCGTATCGGGACTTCAATTTTGGAGGTAAACCGCTTACCGGAGGGGAAACCGAGTGATATTTTGACACAAAAAAAAAAAAGGAAATCGGTATCGACAGGAAACCGCTTACCGTAGAGAAAATTGACAAAAAATGTAGGAAACCGAGAGGTATTCAGACAAATATTTTACAAAAATAAACATACTTTCCATAGTTCAAATTTCATAGTTCATACAACGAATACATGATGTCAATTCATCATCACAAATCATCATATTCATCATCAAATCATCATATTCAACTCAAGAACATCATTCATCATCATTAAAGTTATTAAGCATCATATTCATCTCAAGAATTAACATCCACTCAAGAACATCATAATCATCATACTCATCATCAAATCATCATCTAGAACATCAACAAACTCAGATTCGGATTAAAAATCAACATTTTAATTCGGATTAAACCTAAAAATACATAGAAAACCATACAAAACAATCAATAAACTCATATTCATTGTTCAAACCCTTTAAATCATGGATTAAAGTAAAAAATTATCAAAAAAATGACAAAACCCCAAAATTTGAGAAACTCCCAATATTTACCTACTGAAAACCAATGACAGTTGACAAAAAAAAGTTTTGTGACGAACGAAAATCACCAGAAAGCACCGAAAACTATCGAAAACCACCGGGAAGCGCCGATAAATGTTAGCCATATTGCTAATAATAGGCGGGAATAATAAGACAAACTGCATAACTAAATTAAATAAATAATCATGAACGAAACTAATAAAAATACATACATAGACATGAGAACCAAAATAAATAAATTAAAAAACTAAACCGGATATCACCAAGAAACCGGTATAGAAAGGAAAATGGAGACCACGTCGAGGCTTGTTTGACAATTTTCTTAAAGCGTTATTGCTCTCCCACCGTGTGCTGGAATAACGTGAGCAACCGCCTCCCAGGATACAACGACGTACGAGAAGAACAAAGCACCAACTTGTTCAGCTCCGGCGAACTTGAACGCATGCCAGAATACTACCACCAACATCGAGAGAATTGAGAGGAAAGAAGGAAATAATTTTTTTTGTGTGTGTGAACTCTAATTTCAGCTATTGGCTTGGCTCATTTCTCTACTGCATAAGTTAAGGAGAAACTCTCATATTTCTCCTCTTTTTCTATATCCTTTTAATGAGAAACCATGCAGCCTTTTATAGGCTTAGACAATAATATATTGACGTTCAGACTTAATATGCCCATTTAAACTCATTACTACATGATAATAATGGGCATAAGTTACAATATCAAAACAATTGTTTGAACATTGAACCAACCAAGGAACCAGAAAAGTCACATCTCATCAAAACCAGCAGCAAATTAATGGCCTATAATGCACAACAAACATAAACGTTTTTAATCAGCATAAAAGCCAAAAAAAACCTCAGCCAAATTAAGCCTTCAATACCCATTGAATTTACAAAATTAAATACTCTTTAATTTCATTCAACCACACTTTATTCCAACAATCCCCCACATGAATGAAATTGAGTAACGTCCACACAGGACATGACTCGTTTCGATATGGTGATAGCTTCTACGGTCAACATCTGCATAGGATAGGTAGGTATAACCTTTGAACCTTCCCTCGTGAAAATATGTCATGTTTACTGACCACTCAGTAGACGCGATGTCCTTGAACTGTTAGTCATTTGTGTATAAACGATAAACATATTTCCTTCAGATATCTTCCTGACATAAGACTCAGTTCTCATGATTATGTTCATTTCGGCCCTGAAACATGCGCCTGGTTCTGCAAGAGTTTCTAAAGAATTAAGCCCGATTAATTCTTTTTCGAAGCGGCCTCACTTCTCTCTCACATAGGTGATTCTTTACCAAAAGTAATCCCGCATTACTTCATTAAAATCGCAAAAGATTTGATATCATAGAATCACTAAAAGCTCAACGCTTAACCTCGTACGGGTGTCACTGCTTTTATCATAGGAATAGGACCAGGGGGTCTTCCCCCACAGTAATCTCACTTCATCTTGACAATTAGGTTATCCCTTTGAACCAATATCTTGGGATCTCCAGTCAACATGGTTGGGTTTCCTTTGCCTAGACTTATTGTTCGTGGGCTTAAGCCCTACTCCTTTAGATGTCTTCTCTAAATGGTCCATCTATAACCCTTAGGTTAGCGGATCCTCAATATTCTCTGTGGACCTAATATAGTCAAATCCATTGACTCCATATAAGAGAAGTTAACTCATGGTTTTTATGTCGTTGACAAAATGTCTAGACATACCATGGTTCATCACGTTATGTGCTCTACTAATAAATTGGTTATAACAATATAATCATATTGTAGACACAACTCAAGAATATCCTCTACAAAATAAAATGGCATTCAGCCTCTTCAACATCTTTATTAGTGTAACAAACTCGGATTCCAACGTGGATCGAGTTATCACTTATTTTATGGAGGATTTCCAAAGCTCAATTTTTATCTCCCAAAATGAATACCAATCCACAAAAGGATTTAAGATATCCAACACGCATCAGTGAATCATTCAATGACTTTTGGAATATCTCTTATTAAGTAGAAAATAGTTACGAGTAAATCGTAGATACCTCAATACCCTCATGATCACTATGCATAGTTTTCAACCTGGAGTACTCGTATAGCTATCCAATCCACTTATAGTGTTGGAATCAAATTAAGACTGCCTAACACTTTCACATATTCAATTTTGAGAGTTATTTTCTACAATTCTTAGACAAGCATCGTCTAACTCCAATATAACATCTAGAATCGTCATTTCCAAGCTTGTCAAGAATTTTCAGCGACTTATGACCGTTTCAAGATAATCCCATTGGACTTTCATGTAAATAGACCCTCAATATTACATTGACAAGTCCAATATATTTTATATCAAAGTCACGGTTTGATATATTATATGTGTATTTGACCATGCAATTATTATTACTCATAATAAGCATGTCAGCAACATATAAACACAGAATCATATACTTATGTTCAGTGTATACTTATTTATCATACTCGTGGATCTAAAAAATGATTGACATTTTAATGGTGTCAAAATTTCTTAAGCCATTATCATAGTCTTTCGTTAAGATCATAAAACAATATGACCAGTTACATTTTTTCCTTTCTTGCTTAGGCGCAATACAACTCTCGAGTTGTTCTACATAGATTTCTTCATCAAGATATCTATTTAAGGAAAGTAATTTTACATCGTTATGATGAATTTCAAGATTACGCAACAAGGTGATTGAAATTATCATTTTAATGGATGTTATTCTCATAACAAAGTGGTCAACATTCTCTACATGTCTTATGACCTTTTATTACAAGTCTCGTCTTGTAATTAACGAGTTAGGTCATCCACTTTCATCTTTCTCATGAAGGTAGACTTCGAACCAAGTGTTTTACTACCAAGAAGAAGATTAACCAACTTCGCAAAGTGGTTTAGCATAATAGAGTCTCTATCACTTCTTATGGTATAAGTCCATAATTGACTCTCAAAAGAGTTCATGGGCTCTTAGTATGTTAGAGGTCAACACTCTAACACATAATTAAGAAATTCATACCAAATGATATTTCTACCAATACTTATGTTCTACGTCTCATTTAGACTTTATCTCTTCTTCAGGTTCTTCACCAAGTTCTTGAGTTACTTTCTCAATAACCTCTATACTTTAAATAAAGAAGCTCGGTTCATCTTTATTAGACTTGTAAGGAAATATATGCTCGAAGAACAAAGTATTTTAGATTATATATAAAATAATCTTTGTATTTATCAAGGTTTTTCAAACCATACACTACACATATCTAAAATGTGTATATTAATAAAGATGCAACCAAAGCTCTTGGTTCACTCTTTTCATCCATTTGAGCAGTTTCCATCACTCTGGTATAGTACCCCCCATATTCGAAAGTATTTGTAGGAAACCGTCCTTCCTTTAAATAACTCAAATAAAGATACAAAATCCTTCTTTTGACATACCTTATTCAAAAGGTAAAATACCAGCATGATGGTGACCCCCCACATGTCTAATGGTAAGTTAAGCAACATCACATTAAAAAATGTGATTCAATTATTTGGAAACACCATACAATATAAGATACTATGATGGAGTGACATTCTGAATAAATCCATGTTATGCACATAAGTATCAAATGGTTTTAACATATTCACCTCAACGGTCACCTCGCACCATATTAAACTTTTACAAAGTTGACTCTCAACCTTCAACTTTAAATAATGCAAATTACTCAATTGCCACAAAATTGCTTATATATAAGCAAATAAACTATTTTGTACATTCCTCAAAGACTGTCACAAAATAATTAGTTACACATTTCGTTGGTCCATAAACCATTATTGAAAATTTCAATCTTTCAACACTACGAAAGAATTTCCTCAATTATTGATTCAACACAAATTTCACTTATGTGTTTGAAATCATAATTTTGTTATCCAAATAAATTATTATTTGCATTGTGTCAATACCCTCATGAAAAAGTCTTTCTATACACAAGAAGACATATGCACAAATAATAATTATCGGACACACGTCCATATTCAAACCACTCACGGTAAGAATTAAAATCTAGGTCTCATAAACCAATTCAAACAAATGGTTAAACAATTTCTCATAAACAAGATTCTCTCTTATTTCGGGCATATGGGAAAAAATTAAACCCATTTTATCTCTGGATAGCGGAGCTCATCCCATGACCAAATCAAGCATATTTCACCATGACTTAATCAAGTACATGTCATAAAGACATTCATGTACGATGAAATATGGTAAAAAGCCACAATCATATGGAGTTTAAAAAACTCCAAGTTACATCGGAGTCCATGGCAACAAGGAGGTAAAAAACAACCTACACCGTATTGGTTTCCATATTACGGTTATCAACACTCGTAATCCAGCGACATCCAACATCGGTGATAAAATCATTACCAATGGACCTTTAATAGTATTTTATTTAGAATGTCTCACACTCACCTCAAGCTCGTTTGAGGTTTTACATACCTTTGGCATTTACCAATGTAGTAAGATCTCCTAAGTGGCCATGCCTCTTTTCGGAGCCATTGTTGATCTCTTTGAACAAAAGAAGAACAATATCGTCTCAAAACATAGCACTTCTCACAAGTGTTAAATTGTTTTTTATTACCTTCCAAATCCGAAGGCACAATCTCGATTATCAAGACCACGTCTTTAAATAATTTTTCAATTACATCCTATCCATGACTCCCATGAATGATCAATTGCAAATCTTGCTCTTGATCTTCCACATTTATAGTCTACCAAATTATACATATAAAATGGTCCATGCAATTTATATAAAAAACTCACATCATAAGTTTATATAATAACCAATAAATTAAAATTTATTATCCATGATAAACATGTGTAACGAGTCACCAAGCCTCTTCAACGTATAATTTTGACAAACATAGTTAGACTATTTTAACACACACCAAAATGCCCTATGCACTTTGTGTATCAACCATGAATATGCAATTCAATTGCAATATTATGAAGTTCAAAACTCATGAACTTCTTGGCCATTTCGCAAAAACCAACACAGTGGACACTAGTGCCACACAATCGATTCGAACAAACCCACAAGTTCATTACCAACCTTAGTTGTCATTTAGTGAACGAGACCCTCGGGTCCGTTCTATGCCGTAGCCACATAAATTGGATTAATAAAATTAAAATCCTTCGGTGTAATTTCGTGGAAGATTACAAATCTAACACATAATTTACCACCATCTTTGAATTCACCAAAGACAACATTAGAACGTGACTCAAACCCAAAATTTAGAGCTCACATTCATAGTTATGGATTTCTCATCCAATTAAACACAACACTCCATCAATGCGCGTTTCGAGCTATAAACAATATATAGCATGTCAACAAAGACTTGTCAACAAAAATTCCAACACGAGAAGTCAGAATTTTAATTCTTGTCCCTAAGGGCCATTAGCACCTTTTAGATACATTTCGACCCATCGGGGTTCGGTCCCTCCGGCCAAGAACCTCATTAGACCGTCATGGTCATAATTTTTTAATTTAATGGGTTTCAGCCCATTTCATATCTCGGGTCTTACGGCCAACATCATCATGGCGGGCACTCGTGCCACGAACCCACATGGAATAAGACCCTCCAGTCTAATTTCGGCCGTAGCCACCAACACACCTTTTACCCAAAAAAATGGGATTTAAATAACCCAACAGTTATCACGAGGAGGTGGTACACAAGCCAAATCAGGAGGCGCCATGGGATCAACCAAAAAATAAATTGTAGCGTTTCATATCTACAAAGTAAAATTAATAAACTTAGTTTCGTGAATATTTCAAGCTCGGAAAATAAATAAACCGACTCCTACAACCGAGGATGCAACCTGTCTAGAACAAAAAATAACGCTTTAAGATTGTTAGCCATATTGCTAATAATAGGCGGGAATAATAAGACAAACTGCATAACTAAATTAAATAAATAATCATGAACGAAACTAATAAAAATACATACATAGACTGCATAAGTTAAGGAGAAACTCTCATATTTCTCCTCTTTTTCTATATCCTTTTAATGAGAAACCATGCAGCCCTTTATAGGCTTAGACAATAATATATTGACGTTCAGACTTAATATGCCCATTTAAACTCATTACTACATGATAATAATGGGCATAGGTTACAATATCAAAACAATTGTTTGAACATTGAACCAACCAAGGAACCAGAAAAGTCACATCTCATCAAAACCAGCAGCAAATTAATGGCCTATAATGCACAACAAACATAAACGTTTTTAATCAGCATAAAAGCCAAAAAAACCTCAGCCAAATTAAGCCTTCAATACCCATTGAATTTACAAAATTAAATACTCTTTAATTTCATTCAACCACACTTTATTCCAACAATAAATTGGAACGAAGTCGATAACTAGCGAACCGATACCGATCCTTTGCGGTAAGGCGATTTCCGATCGGTTTCTGATCGGTTTTCGCTGTAAGCCAATCCTTGATTTAGAGTATGTGACCAATCTTCAAACAATGCTTTGTTGATTGAGGATGTAAATTTTCTAGTCACGCGGGTGCGCGTTTCCATTACTAGTTTATATATATATATATATATATATATATATATATATATATATATATATATATATATATATATATATATATATATATATATATATAAACTATTTTTGTCATAACTTAAGCATAAGATGAAAACAAAAACTAGACGTGACATATAAGTGCAGAATACAAATCTCACATGTTAAGATTCAGTTTGTTTGTGAGAGAGACCTTACACGAATATGATATCTGCTTGAACAACCATCACAAATACGAAGAACAAATGTATAAATATAATAATTATATGTCCTACATGTCAGATATTTCTGATGACTTCTTGGCTCTTTATATGGTTTTAGTCCACAATGATATCCAACAAAACCCAAAGAGAGGTTCAGATTATTCCAAAACACCCCACCATTTATAAATTTAATTATATATGTAGGGCAAGGAAAAATAGAAACTCAGCCATTTAATAACAAGGTTTTTAATTCAGGTTTCATTAGAAAAATAACCAATTTAAACGTTTGACATTTTTAAATAGTTAACGTTTGATAAATCTTAGGTAAATAATCATTTTCATGTATTTACAGACGTAAATCTTAAATAAATAGTCACCTCCATATATTAGATCACATCATTATCTACGACTATTTACCTAAGATTTACCAAAAGTTAATTATTTAGCCATGTCAAACGTTTAAATTGACTATTTTTCTAATTTTCTGTTTAATTTATACCTGATAGCTTTTTATTTCAGTTTGTTACAGAATAATAATCGTGAAAATAATCATGTGGTTGGTATATATATATATTCGATAAGTGACACTATCGATCAAAATTACATTATATAATATAATAATACTAGCGCATATGATATTTTTGGCAAAAATTACATGATTTAATACAGGAGCATTAATTAAATGATGTAGTTATTTAGCCATTACAAACTTTTTTTTTTTTGCTAAATAAGCAACATTTGATTTATATTTCATAATAACCATTACTCAAAACAAACACAAAAATACCAATCCAATCGAATAAACACAAATTTACGGTCTAATTCAAATTTCAATTCTAACTCCAATTCCAAATGTAATTAACAAGTAATATTTCAATTCCACCAAAAGAAACTAAATATACAGTATCAAAAACAAATAAAATATTTGAAATTCGCAACACATAACACACTTTCATTTTTCAAAATACGAAAAAAAAGAACAAAATTAAACACAGAACACACCAACGACGACGACTGATTGAATTTTAATTTCTAAAAGACAAACAAAAGGATAAACATACACAATATTCTGAAATTCAAGCAATAACAATACGAAAATAAAATCTGAACCGCACGAAACAACGTTGCTGAACAGTATGAAACAACTAAAAATGAAGAGAGAGAGAGAGAGAGAGAGAGAGAGAGAGAGAGAGAGAGACTGTACCTCAGATCACATATTCACACCTAAATTCGAATCCGAAAAAGTTGCAGAGAGAGAGAGAGAGAGAGAGAGACTGTGCACGCTTACTCGAGGTTTGGTGGATCTCGGCCTCAAACGACGAGAAGACGTTGCGATGGAATAAGCCGAAGAGGTTTGAGAGGTCTGTTCATATCGTGGATCTGACTTCGTGGTTATTAGACCTACACCATCAGACACGTCAGCAGCCACGTCGACAGTCACGTTGACAGAGCTATTAGCCAATGAGCATGAAGATAGCACGTGACACGTGACACGCTAGCAGAGTTAGTTAGGTGGTTAGACGATTAGAGCTCGTTCAGTGTATTTATCTCAGTACCATGTACAGATTCATAATCAATGAAATCACAAGAGAAGATTTTTCTCTCGATCCAAAATCTCTCTCTCTCTCTCTCTCTCTCAATATTCTATATTATATCTTGTTATCAGAGCTTCATCAATGGCGACCGAAGGTGTTTCTTTGCCGTCATCTTCTCAGATCAACAATGACCCAAGGCAAGCGAATATGTCTTGATTCGCCACGACGCTCAACACAGCAATTGCTGTGAAACTCGATCGAGAAAACTACTCGATCTGGAGATCTCAGGTGTTACCAGTCATCATAGGTCACATCCTGCAGGAATTCATCTATGGAACAAATTCTCCACTGCAATTTCGCTTGATAACTGACGAGCAAGGAATTCAGAGCTCAATCCTGAATCCAGACTACGACGTCTGGTTGTGCGAAGATCAGTTACTCCTCAGTTGGCTTCTGTCATCCCTCTCAATCACGATCCTCAGATCCGTCACTCGGATTCGAACTTCTCATGAATTGTGGAAGGCACTGGAAAGCCTCTTTGCGATCAAGTCTAAGGCGAGAATTATGCCTCTCAAGCTCCAACTCCAAACAACCAAGAAAGGTTCTCTCTCAATCTCTGACTTCTTTACCAAAATGGAGAGTATAGCGGATTTGTTGTTCCTTGCCGGCAATGAAATCACTGATGATGAGTTGATTATTGCTATACTGATAGGATTGCCCTCTGAGTATGACATACTTGTGGACATGGTAAACAACAAGCTACCATGTCATGAACTCAAGGGCACAGAAATCTCTATTCAGGAGGTTCTAGCCATGGCATTGTCTCAGGAAACAAGAATCGAACAGTTGGCGAGCAGTGTTGAGACTCAAATGCACACAGCAATGGTCAACCATACTGAGGTGCGTGGTCGTGGAAGAGGTGGCCGCGAACGAGGTGGCCGTGGAAGGTTCAGCGGAGCTAGAGGATCAAAAAACAACTCCAGGCCTACATGCCAAATCTGCAACAAACAGGGACACATAGCGACGACTTTCTGGTATAGATTTGACGAGTCATACAAAGCAGCACCAGCACAAAACTCTGCGCCAACTCAGAGCCAGGAGCGAGACAGCACCAAAGAAATGTCTGCATTCTTTGCTGGAACAGAGACTCTCTATGATCCGGCGTGGTATGCTGATTCAGGTGCTACAAACCATCTCACGTCTGAAATGGATAACCTACAAGCAAGCACCAGCTACAAGGGCAAAGAGAAGCTTCTGGTGGGAAATGGTAAATGTCTAACCATTAATCACTTTGGTCATTCAAAACTGGTAGATAAGTCTGATAAAATTACTGCAAACAGAGAAATTAAATTGAAAAATGTACTTAGAGTTATTGAAATCAAGAAAAGCTTAGTTAGTCAGACAATGATGTGTTTGTTGAGTTTCATGCTGATGCTTGTGTTATAAAGGACAAGAAGACAGGTCTAACTCTTCTTCGAGGAATAATTGAGAATGGCCTCTACTCGCTCGGACGTTCAACATCAAGCAGCATGCTCAAATCATGTCCTCTCAGTTTCACTGTTTCATTGTCTACATCACCAACAACCGCTCAAGTATCAACTCAGAGTCATCAGGCGTCGACTACTACTAGCTTGCACAACACTTCTCAAGACAGTCACTCAGCCAAGACGAGTAATCAGTCCAGTGTTTGCTTTACTGTATGTAATAATACTGAAAATGGCAACTATGGCACAATAGAGTTGGTCATGCATCAGAAAAAGTCATACATAGTGTACTGAATAAGTGTAATATAGTATGCTCTAAGAAAATTGTACAAGACTTTTGCTCAGCTTGTCAGTATGGGAAAAGTCATACCATTCCCTTTTCTTTGTCTGAAACAAAGTCAACTCGTGTTTTGCAACTTGTACACACTGATATGTGGGGTCCCTCACGCATAGCATCAAGTCAGGGGTATCGTTACTATGTACATTTCATTGATGACTTTACCAGGATCACATGGATTTACCCCCTGAGAGCCAAGTCAGAGACGTGCACAGTCTTCAAGAGCTTCCAGAAGTTTGCTGAGAAGTTACTCAACACAAAGATCTGTGGTGTTCAATGCGACTGGGGTGGTGAGTATCGACCATTGGCTCCATTTCTTGCTATCAAGGCATGACCATGAGACATCCGTGTCCACATGTCCATGCTTAAAATGGACGAGCTAAGAGGAAGCACAGACACGTAGTGGAGTTGGGACTGACAATGCTAGCAAAGGCACGTTTACCTATTCAATACTGGTGGGATTCATTCACTACAGCTGTCTTTACCATTAATATCTTGCCCACATCTGTCTTCAATGGAGATAGCCTTTTTCAAAAAATGTATAATCGTTTACCAGACTACACTTTACTGAAAGTATTTTGCTGTAGTGTCTACCTACACCTCAGACCATATAATAGCCACAAAGTAGAGTTTATGTCATCAAAGTGCTTATTCCTAGGATATAGTCCCAAACACAAAGGCTACAAATGCCTTCACCCTTCTGGTAGAATTTATGTCACTAGGAATGTTGTCTTCAATGAATATGAGTTTCCCTACTCCTCATTATTCCCTGGTGATCCTCCTAAGCCTGAGGATTGTAGCCTTGTGGTCTTACCCTACTCTCAGTGGGTCCCTCACTCACAACCAGAAATAGCCAATACACCACAAAGTCCTATCATGAGTCCCATAGCCAATCCACATAATTCCATAGCCAATCCCACTCAGACACGTTCAGTCCAACAGCCAATGTCTCCATCACCAACCCTACCTCTGTGCCAGTCTTCAGACCAAGTCAGTGACCCCACACAGCCGTGCTCATATACTTAACGTCAGCAGCTGGTCCCCACACCAGCCTCCCAGCAGCTGGTCCTCGTACCAGCTGGTGCCTCGCAGTTTAATTTTTCTTTTAGTTCTAGGTCCATGGGAAATAGCCACATTTTTTTGGTTTATTAGGATCACATGCATGCATTTGTAGGTCCATATCATATACACATTTAAAAGCAATAAAGTATTACCACCTATTGGCGTCTCATTTGTACATGTCCTGATATATATATATATATATATATATATATATATATATATATATATATATATTCGATAAGTGACACTATCGATCAAAATTACATTATATAATATAATAATACTAGCGCATATGATATTTTTGACAAAAATTACATGATTTAATACAGGAGCATTAATTAAATGATGTAGTTATTTAGCCATTACAAACTTTTTTTTTTTTGCTAAATAAGCAACATTTGATTTATATTTCATAATAACCATTACTCAAAACAAACACAAAAATACCAATCCATCGAATAAACACAAATTTACGGTCTAATTCAAATTTCAATTCTAACTCCAATTCCAAATGTAATTAACAAGTAATATTTCAATTCCACCAAAAGAAACTAAATATACAGTATCAAAAACAAATAAAATATTTGAAATTCGCAACACATAACACACTTTCATTTTTCAAAATACGAAAAAAAAGAACAAAATTAAACACAGAACACACCAACGACGACGACTGATTGAATTTTAATTTCTAAAAGACAAACAAAAGGATAAACATACACAATATTCTGAAATTCAAGCAATAACAATACGAAAATAAAATCTGAACCGCACGAAACAACGTTGCTGAACAGTATGAAACAACTAAAAATGAAGAGAGAGAGAGAGAGAGAGAGAGAGAGAGAGAGAGAGACTGTACCTCAGATCACATATTCACACCTAAATTCGAATCCGAAAAAGTTGCAGAGAGAGAGAGAGAGAGAGAGACTGTGCACGCTTACTCGAGGTTTGGTGGATCTCGGCCTCAAACGACGAGAAGACGTTGCGATGGAATAAGCCGAAGAGGTTTGAGAGGTCTGTTCATATCGTGGATCTGACTTCGTGGTTATTAGACCTACACCATCAGACACGTCAGCAGCCACGTCGACAGTCACGTTGACAGAGCTATTAGCCAATGAGCATGAAGATAGCACGTGACACGTGACACGCTAGCAGAGTTAGTTAGGTGGTTAGACGATTAGAGCTCGTTCAGTGTATTTATCTCAGTACCATGTACAGATTCATAATCAATGAAATCACAAGAGAAGATTTTTCTCTCGATCCAAAATCTCTCTCTCTCTCTCTCTCTCAATATTCTATATTATATCTTGTTATCAGAGCTTCATCAATGGCGACCGAAGGTGTTTCTTTGCCGTCATCTTCTCAGATCAACAATGACCCAAGGCAAGCGAATATGTCTTGATTCGCCACGACGCTCAACACAGCAATTGCTGTGAAACTCGATCGAGAAAACTACTCGATCTGGAGATCTCAGGTGTTACCAGTCATCATAGGTCACATCCTGCAGGAATTCATCTATGGAACAAATTCTCCACTGCAATTTCGCTTGATAACTGACGAGCAAGGAATTCAGAGCTCAATCCTGAATCCAGACTACGACGTCTGGTTGTGCGAAGATCAGTTACTCCTCAGTTGGCTTCTGTCATCCCTCTCAATCACGATCCTCAGATCCGTCACTCGGATTCGAACTTCTCATGAATTGTGGAAGGCACTGGAAAGCCTCTTTGCGATCAAGTCTAAGGCGAGAATTATGCCTCTCAAGCTCCAACTCCAAACAACCAAGAAAGGTTCTCTCTCAATCTCTGACTTCTTTACCAAAATGGAGAGTATAGCGGATTTGTTGTTCCTTGCCGGCAATGAAATCACTGATGATGAGTTGATTATTGCTATACTGATAGGATTGCCCTCTGAGTATGACATACTTGTGGACATGGTAAACAACAAGCTACCATGTCAAGAACTCAAGGGCACAGAAATCTCTATTCAGGAGGTTCTAGCCATGGCATTGTCTCAGGAAACAAGAATCGAACAGTTGGCGAGCAGTGTTGAGACTCAAATGCACACAGCAATGGTCAACCATACTGAGGTGCGTGGTCGTGGAAGAGGTGGCCGCGAACGAGGTGGCCGTGGAAGGTTCAGCGGAGCTAGAGGATCAAAAAACAACTCCAGGCCTACATGCCAAATCTGCAACAAACAGGGACACATAGCGACGACTTTCTGGTATAGATTTGACGAGTCCTACAAAGCAGCACCAGCACAAAACTCTGCGCCAACTCAGAGCCAGGAGCGAGACAGCACCAAAGAAATGTCTGCATTCTTTGCTGGAACAGAGACTCTCTATGATCCGGCGTGGTATGCTGATTCAGGTGCTACAAACCATGTCACGTCTGAAATGGATAACCTACAAGCAAGCACCAGCTACAAGGGCAAAGAGAAGCTTCTGGTGAGAAATGGTAAATGTCTAACCATTACTCACTTTGGTCATTCAAAACTGGTAGATAAGTCTGATAAAATTACTGCAAACAGAGAAATTAAATTGAAAAATGTACTTAGAGTTACTGAAATCAAGAAAAGCTTAGTTAGTATCTCACAACTAACATCAGACAATGATGTGTTTGTTGAGTTTCATGCTGATGCTTGTGTTATAAAGGACAAGAAGACAGGTCTAACTCTTCTTCGAGGAATAATTGAGAATGGCCTCTACTCGCTCGGACGTTCAACATCAAGCAGCATGCTCAAATCATGTCCTCTCAATTTCACTGTTTCATTGTCTACATCACCAACAACCGCTCAAGTATCAACTCAGAGTCATCAGGCGTCGACTACTACTAGCTTGCACAACACTTCTCAAGACAGTCACTCATCCAAGACGAGTAATCAGTCCAGTGTTTGCTTTACTGTATGTAATAATACTGAAAAATGGCAACTATGGCACAATAGAGTTGGTCATGCATCAGAAAAAGTCATACATAGTGTACTGAATAAGTGTAATATAGTATGCTCTAAGAAAATTGTACAAGACTTTTGCTCAGCTTGTCAGTATGGGAAAAGTCATACCATTCCCTTTTCTTTGTCTGAAACAAAGTCAACTCGTGTTTTGCAACTTGTACACACTGATATGTGGGGCCCTCACCCATAGCATCAAGTCAGGGGTATCGTTACTATGTACATTTCATTGATGACTTTACCAGGTTCACATGGATTTACCCCCTGAGAGCCAAGTCAGAGACGTGCACAGTCTTCAAGAGCTTCCAGAAGTTTGCTGAGAAGTTACTCAACACAAAGATCTGTGGTGTTCAATGCGACTGGGGTGGTGAGTATCGACCATTGGCTCCATTTCTTGCTATCAAGGCATGACCATGAGACATCCGTGTCCACATGTCCATGCTTAAAATGGACGAGCTAAGAGGAAGCACAGACACGTAGTGGAGTTGGGACTGACAATGCTAGCAAAGGCACGTTTACCTATTCAATACTGGTGGGATTCCTTCACTACAGCTGTCTTTACCATTAATATCTTGCCCACATCTGTCTTCAATGGAGATAGCCTTTTTCAAAAAATGTATAATCGTTTACCAGACTACACTTTACTGAAAGTATTTTGCTGTAGTGTCTACCTACACCTCAGACCATATAATCGCCACAAAGTAGAGTTTATGTCATCAAAGTGCTTATTCCTAGGATATAGTCCCAAACACAAAGGCTACAAATGCCTTCACCCTTCTGGTAGAATTTATGTCACTAGGAATGTTGTCTTCAATGAATATGAGTTTCCCTACTCCTCATTATTCCCTGGTGATCCTCCTAAGCCTGAGGATTGTAGCCTTGTGGTCTTACCCTACTCTCAGTGGGTCCCTCACTCACAACCAGAAATAGCCAATACACCACAAAGTCCTATCATGAGTCCTATAGCCAATCCACATAATTCCATAGCCAATCCCACTCAGACACGTTCAGTCCAACAGCCAATGTCTCCATCACCAACCCTACCTCTGTGCCAGTCTTCAGACCAAGTCAGTGACCCCACACAGCCGTGCTCATATACTTAACGTCAGCAGCTGGTCCCCACACCAGCCTCCCAGCAGCTGGTCCTCGTACCAGCTGGTGCCTCGCAGTTTAATTTTTCTTTTAGTTCTAGGTCCATGGGAAATAGCCACATTTTTTTGGTTTATTAGGATCACATGCATGCATTTGTAGGTCCATATCATATACACATTTAAAAGCAATAAAGTATTACCACCTATTGGCGTCTCATTTGTACATGTCCTGATATATATATATATATATATATATATATATATATATATATATATTCGATAAGTGACACTATCGATCAAAATTACATTATATAATATAATAATACTAGCGCATATGATATTTTTGGCAAAAATTACATGATTTAATACAGGAGCATTAATTAAATGATGTAGTTATTTAGCCATTACAAACTTTTTTTTTTTTTGCTAAATAAGCAACATTTGATTTATATTTCATAATAACCATTACTCAAAACAAACACAAAAATACCAATCCAATCGAATAAACACAAATTTACGGTCTAATTCAAATTTCAATTCTAACTCCAATTCCAAATGTAATTAACAAGTAATATTTCAATTCCACCAAAAGAAACTAAATATACAGTATCAAAAACAAATAAAATATTTGAAATTCGCAACACATAACACACTTTCATTTTTCAAAATACGAAAAAAAAAGAACAAAATTAAACACAGAACACACCAACGACAACGACTGATTGAATTTTAATTTCTAAAAGACAAACAAAAGGATAAACATACACAATATTCTGAAATTCAAGCAATAACAATATGAAAATAAAATCTGAACCGCACGAAACAACGTTGCTGAACAGTATGAAACAACTAAAAATGAAGAGAGAGAGAGAGAGAGAGAGAGAGAGAGAGAGAGAGAGACTGTACCTCAGATCACATATTCACACCTAAATTCGAATCCGAAAAAGTTGCAGAGAGAGAGAGAGAGAGAGAGACTGTGCACGCTTACTCGAGGTTTGGTGGATCTCGGCCTCAAACGACGAGAAGACGTTGCGATGGAATAAGCCGAAGAGGTTTGAGAGGTCTGTTCATATCGTGGATCTGACTTCGTGGTTATTAGACCTACACCATCAGACACGTCAGCAGCCACGTCGACAGTCACGTTGACAGAGCTATTAGCCAATGAGCATGAAGATAGCACGTGACACGTGACACGCTAGCAGAGTTAGTTAGGTGGTTAGACGGTTAGAGCTCGTTCAGTGTATTTATCTCAGTACCATGTACAGATTCATAATCAATGAAATCACAAGAGAAGATTTTTCTCTCGATCCAAAATCTCTCTCTCTCTCTCTCTCTCTCTCTCTCTCTCAATATTATATATTCTATCTTGGTATCAGAGCTTCATCAATGGCTTCTCAGATCAACAATGACCCAAGGCAAGCGAATATGTCTTGATTCGCCACGACGCTCAACACAGCAATTGCTGTGAAACTCGATCGAGAAAACTACTCGATCTGGAGATCTCAGGTGTTACCAGTCATCATAGGTCACATCCTGCAGGAATTCATCTATGGAACAAATTCTCCACTGCAATTTCGCTTGATAACTGACGAGCAAGGAATTCAGAGCTCAATCCTGAATCCAGACTACGACGTCTGGTTGTGCGAAGATCAGTTACTCCTCAGTTGGCTTCTGTCATCCCTCTCAATCACGATCCTCAGATCCGTCACTCGGATTCGAACTTCTCATGAATTGTGGAAGGCACTGGAAAGCCTCTTTGCGATCAAGTCTAAGGCGAGAATTATGCCTCTCAAGCTCCAACTCCAAACAACCAAGAAAGGTTCTCTCTCAATCTCTGACTTCTTTACCAAAATGGAGAGTATAGCGGATTTGTTGTTCCTTGCCGGCAATGAAATCACTGATGATGAGTTGATTATTGCTATACTGATAGGATTGCCCTCTGAGTATGACATACTTGTGGACATGGTAAACAACAAGCTACCATGTCATGAACTCAAGGGCACAGAAATCTCTATTCAGGAGGTTCTAGCCATGGCATTGTCTCAGGAAACAAGAATCGAACAGTTGGCGAGCAGTGTTGAGACTCAAATGCACACAGCAATGGTCAACCATACTGAGGTGCGTGGTCGTGGAAGAGGTGGCCGCGAACGAGGTGGCCGTGGAAGGTTCAGCGGAGCTAGAGGATCAAAAAACAACTCCAGGCCTACATGCCAAATCTGCAACAAACAGGGACACATAGCGACGACTTTCTGGTATAGATTTGACGAGTCCTACAAAGCAGCACCAGCACAAAACTCTGCGCCAACTCAGAGCCAGGAGCGAGACAGCACCAAAGAAATGTCTGCATTCTTTGCTGGAACAGAGACTCTCTATGATCCGGCGTGGTATGCTGATTCAGGTGCTACAAACCATGTCACGTCTGAAATGGATAACCTACAAGCAAGCACCAGCTACAAGGGCAAAGAGAAGCTTCTGGTGAGAAATGGTAAATGTCTAACCATTACTCACTTTGGTCATTCAAAACTGGTAGATAAGTCTGATAAAATTACTGCAAACAGAGAAATTAAATTGAAAAATGTACTTAGAGTTACTGAAATCAAGAAAAGCTTAGTTAGTATCTCACAACTAACATCAGACAATGATGTGTTTGTTGAGTTTCATGCTGATGCTTGTGTTATAAAGGACAAGAAGACAGGTCTAACTCTTCTTCGAGGAATAATTGAGAATGGCCTCTACTCGCTCGGACGTTCAACATCAAGCAGCATGCTCAAATCATGTCCTCTCAGTTTCACTGTTTCATTGTCTACATCACCAACAACCGCTCAAGTATCAACTCAGAGTCATCAGGCGTCGACTACTACTAGCTTGCACAACACTTCTCAAGACAGTCACTCAGCCAAGACGAGTAATCAGTCCAGTGTTTGCTTTACTGTATGTAATAATACTGAAAATGGCAACTATGGCACAATAGAGTTGGTCATGCATCAGAAAAAGTCATACATAGTGTACTGAATAAGTGTAATATAGTATGCTCTAAGAAAATTGTACAAGACTTTTGCTCAGCTTGTCAGTATGGGAAAAGTCATACCATTCCCTTTTCTTTGTCTGAAACAAAGTCAACTCGTGTTTTGCAACTTGTACACACTGATATGTGGGGCCCTCACCCATAGCATCAAGTCAGGGGTATCGTTACTATGTACATTTCATTGATGACTTTACCAGGTTCACATGGATTTACCCCCTGAGAGCCAAGTCAGAGACGTGCACAGTCTTCAAGAGCTTCCAGAAGTTTGCTGAGAAGTCACTCAACACAAAGATCTGTGGTGTTCAATGCGACTGGGGTGGTGAGTATCGACCATTGGCTCCATTTCTTGCTATCAAGGCATGACCATGAGATATCCGTGTCCACATGTCCATGCTTAAAATGGACGAGCTAAGAGGAAGCACAGACACATAGTGGAGTTGGGACTGACAATGCTAGCAAAGGCACGTTTACCTATTCAATACTGGTGGGATTCCTTCACTACAGCTGTCTTTACCATTATTATCTTGCCCACATCTGTCTTCAATGGAGATAGCCTTTTTCAAAAAATGTATAATCGTTTACCAGACTACACTTTCCTGAAAGTATTTTGTTGTAGTGTCTACCTACACCTCAGACCATATAATCGCCACAAAGTAGAGTTTATGTCATCAAAGTGTTTATTCCTAGGATATAGTCCCAAACACAAAGGCTACAAATGCCTTCACCCTTCTGGTAGAATTTATGTCACTAGGAATGTTGTCTTCAATGAATATGAGTTTCCCTACTCATCATTATTCCCTGGTGATCCTCCTAAGCCTGAGGATTGTAGCCTTGTGGTCTTACCCTACTCTCAGTGGGTCCCTCACTCACAACCAGAAATAGCCAATACACCACAAAGTCCTATCATGAGTCCCATAGCCAATCCACATAATTCCATAGCCAATCTCACTCAGACACGTTCAGTCCAACAGCCAATGTCTCCATCACCAACCCTACCTCTGTGCCAGTCTTCAGACCAAGTAAGTGACCCCACACAGCCGTGCTCATATACTTCACGTCAGCAGCTGGTCCCCACACCAGCCTCCCAGCAGCTGGTCCTCATACCAGTCTCTCTGCAACATGGTTCAGCTTCTATCAACAGTTACGCTATGCAGACAAGAGCCAAGTCTGGCATATACAAACCTAAGGCATTCATTATGCCACGGCACCCGCTGGCAGTCATTCCTGGTCCATGTACACCTGACACAGTGAAGCAAGCGCTTACAGATTCAGCCTGGACGAGTGGTATGAAGGCTGAACTTCATGCTCTCTCACTGAATGGCACGTGGTCTCTAGTCCCACCAGCACCGGCTCAAAAAGTCATATGGAATAAGTGGGTATTTAAAGTTAAATACCTTCCCTCAGGTGAAGTACAACGCTACAAAGCGCGTCTGGTCGCCAAAGGGTTTGCACAGACTACTGGTGTCAACTTCTCTGAGACCTACAGTCTTGTGGTGAAGCCCTGCACAATTCGAGTTGTCCTCACACTCGCTGTCCTCAAAGGGTGGGACGTGAAGCAACTAGATGTAAACAATGCCTTTCTCAACGGCATATTAACTGACGATGTGTACATGGCTCAGCCAGACGGGCTAAGAGATGAGAAAAAGCCACACCATATCTGTAAACTCCACAAGGCTCTATATGGCCTGAAACAAGCGCCAAGGGCCTAGTTTGAGCGTCTGCGTCAAGCTCTCCTCAACTGGGGTTTCACTGAGTCTCGAGCTGACATTTCTCTATTCATATATATCAGTGATGACGCGTATATCCTGCTTCTGGTATATGTGGATGATATACTCGTCACTAGCAATAATGACAATGCCATTGCTCAACTGACCAAGGACCTCCATGCTCAGTTTGCGCTAAAGCAGTTAGGGTCACTCCACTACTTCCTTGGTGTTGAAGCAACACGCGATGCGACCACTCTCCATCTGTCTCAGTCCAAATATGTTGCTGATCTCCTACACCGACTTAACATGACTAGGGTAAAGCCTTGTCCCAGCCCAGCTGCCCCAGGAGAGTCCCTCTCTAGACTCGCCGGTGAAGCCATGACTGACCCGTTTGTCTACCGAAGCACCATTGGCGCCCTGCAGTATATTACGTTGACACGTCCAGATATAGCCCATGTGGTCAACAAACTCAGTCAGATCCTACAACCCCCAACATCAATCCATTGGCTAGCCTGCAAGCATGTGTTGCGTTATCTCAAGGGCATGATCACATGTGGCTTGACGTTCAAGGCATCTACGCCTCTTGTTCTCACCGGCTTTGTTGATGCTGACTGGGCCAGCAATCCTGATGATCGCCGCTCCACCAGCATCTATTGTGTTTTCCTCTCCGGTTGTCTGGTTTCTTGGAGCTCACGTAAGCAACACGTCGTCGCCCACTCTAGTACAAAGGCTGAGTATCGAGCCCTGGCTCATCTGGCGGCAGAACTCGCATGGATTCGCTCTCTCATGTCTGAGCTTTGAGTCCCTATCTCGCGCCCTCCTATTGGTTGGTGCGACAATATCGGCGCGGCGGCAATGACGGCCAACCCTGTATTCCACGCTCGCACGTAGCATGTGGAGATCGATCTACACTTTGTGCGTGACATGGTCCTGCGTCGAGAGCATGAAATACGCTATGTCCCCACTACTGATCAGACTGTCGATATACTCACCAAGAATCTATCAGTCACTCGGTTCCTCATAATGCGGGACAAACTCAACGTCAATTCCTCGCCGCTAAGTTTGAGGTGGGGGGGGGGGGGTATTAGACCTACACCATCAGACACGTCAGCAGCCACGTTGACAGTCACGTTGAAAGAGCTATCAGCCAATGAGCATGAAGATAACACGTGACACGCTGGCAGAGTTAGTTAGGTGGTTAGAGCTCGTTCAGTGTATTTATCTCGGTACCATGTACAGATTCATAATCAATGAAATCACAAGAGAAGATTTTTCTCTCGATCCAAAATCTCTCTCTCTCTCTCTCTCTCTCTCTCTCTCAATATTCTGCATTCTATCTGTGGTCGAGGATGAGCGACGAAGAGTCATCCACGAACATGAAATCGGTGATGGCACCTGAGATCTAACTTTGTGGTAGAGGACAAGCAATGTCGAGTAATTGATCTAACTTTGTTGTCGAGGACGAGCGACAGTGAGGTAAGCGATTCAGTTCCGGACGCTGACGACGAAGGACTGCGACGTCTTGGCGGGTCCAGAGGCTCACGAGGTCACGATTCTTCGGATTTGGCATCAGATGATCGTAAGGTGTCGCGTGGACGCTCCTACGGAATGACTTTTACAATAACTTTCCTCCGACACCACCTCCGCCTCTGTAGGGCTATTGCTCGTCACGCCCTAACTCCATGGACAAGAGACATGAGGAAGAACAAGGTGGTGGTTTAGCTTCGCCCTAGAGTTTTGATTTCGTTCGCAGAGATACGGTAGAGGAGATATATATATATATATATATATATATATATATATATATATATAAAGAGAGAGAGAGAGAGAGAGAGAGAGAGAGAGAGAGAGAGTGATACGGATCAAATTTTTAATTAGAGAGAGAAAGTGGTATGAATAATATTTTTAATTAGAGAGAGATAGAGCAAATGAATATCTAATATATAACTAGAAGATAATATTTTCAATAATTATTTATTTTAATTCAAATAATTGTTAATTAAAGCAAAAAAAGGCAAAATTGGAAGCAAAAAATTGGTTTAATTGCCACATCATCAAAATTGGTTATTTAACAAAAATCTTGAAACGTTAGCTAGCTAGTTTACAATTCTAACGTTTAACATGGCTTAGTCTATGTAATTATTTGTAACAAAGAAAAATAGGATTTATTATGTAACAATAATTTAGTAATAAGAGATATATTTATGTTTTATTAGTAGTGATTGTCTTTCATGGTTTATTATAATTAAGTTTTTTTATTTTATTTTTATAATAACATATACGGACATGTTTAATGTAATTTGTTCGTAAAATATACATCGTATAATAATTATTTTAAAGAAAATCTTACTGATAGTCTTACATTTAGTTCAAAAATCACTATAAGCTGTACCGTGATTTATTTTATGATAAACAGAAATATTGGCCTAGTTCTACTAACTCGTCCAAAGAAGTAACGCCAAAATCAACAATCAATTAAATGGTTAAATCGGGTGGAAATGCGTATGAGATTTCACCTAACAAAGTTCATACCCTAAAAAAGGGAGCGATATATATGACATTAGAAGTTGAAACTAACTTAGCAGATTTTTTTTTTTTTTTTTTGAAATTGAGTGTAGAATGCTATTAATACCTCGTCGCAAATATTGAAATTGAGTTTAGAATGTTATAATTGTGAAATGATACGGAATGTTGGTTTTCATCGATCGGAGAATACAGTGGTGAAACGTGTTGACGTAGATTTCTCTTGGTCACCAATTACGAATCTCAATGAAAAAAACGATATTTATTTAATATTATGAGGATTTAAATTCATGTCTTTGGAATTGTGAATTGAACTGAGAATATGATAAAGGAATAGTAACAATATTGGTGTACAAATTATATAGAAATATATTTGTCAATTAGTGTGTGTTTTTTCTTTCTTTCATCATAAGCAGAGACCAGAAAAAGATTAGAAGGCTTATATATTAACAAAAATAGGAAACTAATTTGTAATTTTTAAGATAAAATAAAAAGAAAAAAAATGTATATATAATTTTTTAAGTGGGGCTTTAGCCTCCTATAAGCACAAAGTGCCTCCACCCTTGATCAAGAGTCAAGACCATAGATTTTATTCAACACATTGAATTAAAAAAAAAAACAAAAACAAAAAAAACACACACACACTGACACACACAAGACCAAGTTATATAGAAATAACAGTTTCTGCAATGTTGTAGAGTACAATATTGGTATTGTACAATCCGGTCCAGTGGTAATAAAATAAACAATCTAATTATTTTTATTAATATATATATATATATATAATATATATATATGTGTATATATATATCTCCATAACATAGTAATAAGAGCAATGCCTCCTCCAACTTTAACCACATGGCGGCCCTAATTTTTTCGGTTTTTTTTTTCTTGCGCCTTTTGCCTTTTGGGTTTTTTTTTTCTTCTTTTTGTTACGCCTTTTGCCTTACGGTTTTTTTTTTTTTTTGCCTTTAATTTGCCTTCCGGGTTTTTTTTTTTTTCAATTTTGATTTTTTTTCCCTTCCAAATATCAATATATTTTGTATAATTTTTTTAATGTATATTATAATCATAATTACTGATACTATATAAATAACATATATTATCATTTATTTTTTTCCGATCTTTAATTTTTTTCCCTCTCTCATCAATATATTTTGTATATATTTTTATTTCAACTTGAATTCTGGCAGCGACACGTGGAAGCGCCATTTTTTTTTCCTTCCGATTTTGATTTTTTTTTTACTTCCGATTTTGATTTTTTTTTTTTTGCTTTCCAATTTTGATTTTTTTATAATTTTTTTTATGTATATTATAATCGTAATTACTAATACTATATTATACTATATCAATAACATATATTATCATTTATTTTTTTTCGACCTTTAATTTTTTTCCCTCTCTCTTCAATATATTTTGTATATTTTTTTTTTCAACTTGAATCCTGGTGCCCGCTAGGCAGCGACACATGGAAGCCATTTTTATTTTCCTTTCCGATTTTGATTTTTTTTTTTTACTTCCGATTTTGATTTTTTTTTCTTTCCAATTTTTATTTTTTTCCCTTCCAAACATCAATATATTTTGTATAATTTTTTTATGTATATTATAATTATAATTACTAATACTATATTATACTATATAAATAACATATATTATAATTTTTTTTCCGACCTTTAATTTTTTTCCCCTCTCTCAGCAATATATTTTCTATATATTTTTATTTCAACTTGAATCCTGGTGCTGTCAGGCAGCGACACGTGGAGACCTTCCGGCCGGGTTTGATTTTTTTTTTTTACTTCCGATTTTGATTTTTTTTTTCCTTCTTTCATCAATATATTTGTATAATTTTTTTATGTATATTAATTTCTTTCCTCCCTCTCTTATCAATATATTTTGTATAATTTTTTAATGTATATTATATTTAATACAATTAAAAGTCTTCAACTTACTTTATTTTACTTATTTTTCTTTTTCACTTTTTTAAAAAAAAAATGGGTCAAGCGGCTATATAGCCAAATAGAACTTAAGCTTTTACAAAATAGTCATAGTTTGCCAACAATAAGCAAACTAGCCTAAGTAAGATTAATCTAGGCTGGATTAAATTTAATCCCAACGAACTATAAAGACAGAATGTAAGCTTTATGAAAGCTGGATTAAAATTAATCGAGGCAGGATTAAAAGTCGTAGTACTCTCAATTAGCTATTTTGCTATACCTAATGAAATTATGGCTATTTTGCAAAAGTCATAGTTTGAATTGGCTACTTCATATCATTTTTCCTTAAAAAAATATTGCTGACTCGCGCATCGCGCGTTTTTTAAACTAGTATAATAAGAAAAGAGCTATGCTGCTTCTAACAATAGTATTTACGATATTATTACCTCCTTCTGGGTCTATGTCTATCTGATATTATTTAGTTTAAAATATCTAAAATTGACGGTTCGGATTTATTTAACATGGATAGGGTAAATCAATGTCATAACAGGACAACTTTCTCTTTCCTGTATACAATGAGAATCAAAGAAATATTTTCCGGGAGTTCAATAATACACCCGCTATTTAAAAAGTTGTATGAGTTTCATTTTATCAATAGAATAATTCTCGAATCCGAAGTAAATTAAATTAACTGTTTTAGTTCATTTAATTTATTTAGTGTACTATGTTCTTAATAAAATAAATTCCTATTGAAATGTTAAAAAAAGTTAAAAGATTGGTTAATTACAACAAATTTTTTCGTATTTTCCTGATATATAAATTTGAATATCAAATTGCAGGGGAAAATGCTGAATTTAACACGGACTATTAGGTACCCACTATTTACATGTTACATTTGAATATATATATATATATATATATATATATATATATATATATATATAATTGTACATTCAGCGAAAAATATATACACAAGTGGTATGTTTCTTAATAAATATTTTTTCCAAATTTCAAGAAACAAAATAGAACATATGCTCAGTTTCCAATTAGCCACATAACGGGCCTTCCGGGCCTACTGGGCTCGATGCCACTTTAGAAACTCTACTTGGATTTCAGTGGTGGGTGCCATAGGAATAAGGGATTATTCCTATTCTATGACCTCCACAATGATTTTGGACCAAAATCAAATAAGTCTAATTTAATCCTATTCTATGACTACCTATTTTCTTTAAGTACAAAAATACCCTCAATTTTATTAACATTTCGTTTTTTATTTTATTTTAGTATTTGAATTTCCTAGTCTCTCTCTTCTCTCTCTCTCTCTCTCTCTCTCTCTCTCTCTCTCGGGTTATTGATACCCATATTCTGACGCTGAAGTTTTATTTACTGTTTTACAATTTTTTTTTGGTACTTATGCAATTCTTTTGTTTGTCTGTGTGAATATCGATTGCTGTATAAAGACTGAAACTTTTCATCTTCAATGTCTTTTCGGTATTGCAGGTTGAAGTTTTCATCCTCAAAAAATAATTACAGGCAAACAAATTGGAACTTGCTGGGCAGTTGAATCTGAAGCCAAGGCAGGTTGAAGTTTGGTTTCAAAACAGAAGAGCAAGGTGATTAATTATTTATAATTTTTTTTATGTCGTATGTGAAATAGTCTTGTTTAATTTCTGTAAATAATAACAATAATCATCAGGGTTTTCCTCTTATTATCGATTATGGGTATAATTTTAATTCCCCTAAACAATAAAAGAACGATTCTTGGAAGCATGGAAAATCTGGAAAAAATTCTGAAAATTTCTGGGAATCGTTGAAGATTTATTGACATTGTTGCATTTTTATTGACATTAATGTCAATAAATCTTCAACGGTTCTGGGAAAATCCTTTGAAGATTTATTGACATCAATGTCAATAAAAATGCAATTTTATTGACATCAATGTCAATAAATCTTCACAGTTTTTTAATTTTTTTTGTTATGATTTTAAATGTTTATAAAGGAATTTTAAACGTTTAAAATATGAAATTAACATCCCGATTACACTCTTTTATGCAGTAATGAGTGATATTTTAGTGTATGTCAAGCATAGTGGTACATTGGTTAAACCTTCGTGCTCTTTCTACTTTAATGTTGGTAAGATCTATACTAATGTGATATGTTCTTTCTCACAATTATTTTTCAATAACTCATTGTGACTTTTTATTGACATTAATACCAATTAGTTCCAATGTTTATTGACATTAATACGAATAAAAAAGAACATGAATTAATTATTTTTCAATAACTCACTGTGCCTTTTTATTGACATTAATATCAATAAGTTCCAATGTTTATTGACATTAATATGAATAAAAAAAACATGAACTAATTATTTTTCAATAACTCAGTGACTTTTTAATGACATTAATACCAATAAGTTCCAATGTTTATTGACATTATTATGAATAAAAAAAAAAGAACAAAAATTACTTATTGTTCCAGAACTAACTATAAATACTTGTTTATTGTAGGTGAGACCTTTTTCTGTTGAAGTTATTATTTAGGTGTCATTCACCCCCATGGCAGTGCTAAAGCATGGGACATTCCTGTTGAAGTCAAGCAAAGAAGGACACAATAGAAAGACGTGTGACGATCCTGTTCCTTTGTCTCAGAGAAGTAGTCGTTGAATAAGTTTTAATTTTGTAACCATTTTGTAATTATGAATATGATGTAATACTTTATATCGTCCTCTTCCTCGGACATTGATTTCTTGATGACCTCATTGAAAACATGTCAACCCTAAATGACAAAAAAATAACTGAAAACATGATAACGTTGAAGTAACAATGTCAAACCTGTCGGTTTATTGACATTGATGTCAATAAACTGTCTGATTTATTGACATCAATGTAAATACACCAGACAGTTTATTGACATTGATATCAATAAACTAGCTACTGTCAATACCAAACACATGTTATCTAAATTGAGAAACAACAGCTTTGTATAAAAAAACATTTGGGCGCCAAGAGTTAGAGATGCATTTTTAGTAACATAATTAATATCGTAACAACATAATCATGGTTTTTCTTCGACAAAATAAAACTATAATCATTCAAATGACAGCAGATACGAAGGGTAGTACAGAAGGACCTCTTCAAGCTCTTCAAACTCGAAATCCTATCGATAATATCATATCCAAGAGAGTTGTCAGTCAGCAGATACGAAGCCCCACGATAATGTCATTCAAAGGACCTCGTTTTCCGCGGCTGAGTCGTTTACGGTTCGCAGTTTGACAAACGGCGGATCTTGGCTTCCGGATATGGACATTCCTTTCGACATTGGCATAAACTTTCACCGTTTAGGTTGGAATCAATAATTTTGAGTTTTGACGTTTTCTTTTTCTGATTTTCTCTGTTCTAAGTTTAAGAGCCAAATCAAATGACTGTCTAATACGAGAACTTGAACCCATTACACATTGACATCTACCCAACAATAAAAATAAAATAAAATAAAAACACTAATGTACAAGAACTCTCTTACCAGTAAGCTTTCAGAGTGTAAAATCCTTTTAAATTGTGATCTGAGAGTAATCAACATGAAATAGGAATACATTTTTTATGTAAACAAATCAGGGAGATTTACGATCTCTACCGGTTTCTTCTATTGCTCGCTCGAACTTCATTTCAACTCTCTTTCCTGCAACAACAAACACTTATTCATCAGAATATTTGTCCAAATATTTATCCCCTACTTTTTTTCGCCCTCACTTTCACTACAATTAAAAAGGGTAAAATCACCTAGACCTGTAGTTAAAAAAAAAAAAAAATACTCACTTCCTCTTTCTTCGGTCGACCCCACTATTTTTGATATCAGATTTCCCAACAGAAGATCCCGGCGGGTTGTTAGCAAATTGCATCGGAGAGAGACAGGTGGCGGCGGTGGGAACGGTGGTTGCCGCCGGAACAGGTGGCGGGGTCGGCACAGGCGGAGCCGCTGGGGGCTCGGGAAGTGGTCTCGGTAATATGTGTTTCAGTCTGTTGTTTCTATACTTCTTCCAGAAGTAAAATTGTTGTCTGTGCGCCAATTCCTATAAGTTATGAACCCCCAAAAAAATTGGTAAAAAATGGAGAAATGGAGAAGAAGAAGAGAAAGGGGTGTTCATCGATAGTGGTCGGGGTGTTTGTCATTTTGGGTGGTTTTTGCCGAAGAAATAGAGAAGAACTAGAGAGAGAGAGAGAGAGAGAGAGAGAGAGAGAGAGAGAGAGAGAGGGTTTCGGCCGAAGAAATGTAGAAGATGAACTGGAGTGAGAGAGAGGGACGGTGGGTTTGTTTAGGGTTCGGTGAGAGAGAGCGAAATGGAGAGATATAGTGAGTGAAATGGAGATAGAGAGGCCGAAGCCTGGTTTGTTCGGTCGGTGGGTTTGTTTGGACGAAGAAGAAGAAAAGAAAAGGGATTTGAAAAACAACAACAAGATGTCACATGAAAAAGGTTTTAATTTTCTTATAAAGAGTGAAAGGATATAAATGTAATAGCTCAATTTATGTAGTCATATTTTAGGATTAAATTGGACTTATTTGATTTTGGTCCAAAATCATTGTGGAGGTCATAGAATAGGAATAATCCCTAGGAATAATAAAAGGAAGACTTGGGAGCAATAATAATTTTTCATTCTGTTAAAACTGGAATTTTTTTTTTTTCAGACACAATTTATTTACTGAAGAGTTGGGGGCTACTATGTTGGTATTGGTAAGCTATTTCATTAATAGGAAATGACGGCATAAATATTTAATGTTTTCGGAAATATACACTTAAATATGTTTTTTGTTGCGACAAAAATACTTAATATTAGGTTTCAGTTACACCATTAAATAAAATAAGTTTAATTTGATGGAAATCCACTTGGCAACTTTAGATTAAACATAATTTTTAATGTTTTTTTCCTTAAAAGTAATTAAGTAATAATTATATTATTTTTGTTAGAAATTGTTAATTAGAAATAATTTACTATTAAAATCAAACATTATTGATATTACTAAAACGTTTTTAATATTAAAAAAATTAATTAAGTATTTTTTTAAAAAGATTATTAGTCGTCCTTGATTAATTTAAATAAATGAATATGAAATCATTTTAAAAATCTAATAAATTTCTAATTATAAAATAAAAGTCGTTTATAATTAATTTTTTATTATTAAAATGATATTAATAATTGGGCAGTGTAGCAAAATAGCCAAAATGAAACTATGAAATTTATTTTTAGCCTACGTTTCACAATTTTTTGGAAAATAGCCGACAAGTTTATGTGGCAATAATTAAGGTCTGATTTGTCCTTATTTATTAACAAATTCGTCATTTTCTCTCTCCTACTTTTTTTTCCAACACTTTTTTCTACATAAAAACATCAAAAACCCATATCTATCTCATATGAACTCGAAATTGAGTCATTCCAAATCCTACGGATTCATGACTCCGAGATCTTCAAAAATAGATCCATTGTGTTTGATGAAATTTCATGTTTAATACCGTAGATGTAGAAAAATCACGTTACTACCTTAAATATAGAAATAACTGAAATTTTTTGAAATTATCAAAAAAATAAATGGAAACGTAAATATGATGCATTAAACATAATTTTTCATCAAACACAATGGGTCTATTTTTCAAGATCTCGACGCCAGAAATTTGTAGGATCTGAAATCACTTAATTTCGAGTCGTATGAGAAAGATACAAATTTTTGAAGTTTTGATGAAAAAAAAAATTATTTGAAAAAAATATGAGAGAAAAAGTGACGAATTTGTTAATAAATAAGGGCAAATCAGACCTTAATTATTGCTACATAAGTCATTTGGCTATATCCTTAAAAAATTTCAAACGTAGGCTAGATCCAAAATCACATGTTTAAAGTGATCTAGTTAATTACAAATCTCTTAATAATTTTTAGTTAATTTTATGAAGAAAGTTAAATCGTGTTTAATCTAAAGTTGATAAGTCGATTTCCGTCAAATTTAACGGACTTTGTTTGACAGTGGAATTGAAATGTAACATTATGTATCTTTGTCGCATAAATATATATATATATATTTAAGTGTATGTTTTTAAAATAATAAGTATTAATGTGGCAATTTCCTCTTTAGTTAATTACCTACTTCATTTATGCCAGTGAAACTGTTTACTTTCAACATCTCAACCGTACAATTGCTTTCAACATCTCAACCGGACAATTTCTTCATTAATGACCACGTGTCGGTCACTGGAGCTGCATGTGTAAATGAATGTTGTAAATCAATGACTCCTTAATATATGTAATGTATATCTCATAATCACCATCACTATTTTTAAAAAAATTGATATTTGGTTGTTATATACTATAGTTATTTCCGAAATCTTGAACTTTTCATAAGTTTCTTTATTTCTTATTTGATGTTTGTTCCAAATATAACAATTTTCTTCTTTTGAAATGAAACTGATTGTCTTCCGGGAAATGGTCCCATCTAGTAGTGATTTGGAAAGTTTGGACCAAAATGTTGTGGTCTATGTTTTTGGACAATTATACTATCAATATTGAGGAGAGATAAATCTTTGTTACCCTCTTTGCTCTTTAATTTTTAATTTTGTTCATTTTAATCCAAAACTTGCTCATGAAGCCAAAAAAAAGCTCTCACCCTCTCAGAGCTCTCTCTCTCTCTCTCTCTCTCTCTCTCTCTCTCTCTCTCTCTCTCTCTCTCCTCTGTTTTTCTCTCTCGTTCATTTTGACATACAAAAAAAGCTTACCTTTTTATGTTGGTCGTCCTCGCTCACCACCGACGAGCTCGAGTGCGTGAGCACATGAGGATGAACCTTGTTGAGATTCAACACATGGCTTTGTTTCTAAATCACGACGCTGTTCATGGCTGCGATCCGGTGGTGAGGCAAAAAAATCATGGCCGGAGATCTAGTTCAAGTATGTGTCGTTCTGGGTTTGTTGGTGCCATTACCCGCCGTCTGTGTTGTTTGTTGCTGGGTTTGTTTGTGTGTTGTTCTTCGTGTTTTTGGACATTTGAGTTTTTTTCGCGTTCTTGAATTATAGATATACATGTCTACAATCTCTGAAATTGTAGACTGTCCCTGTCATACGTCGTTATTGTAATTGTAGATATACATGTCTATAATTCTTGTAATTGTAGACATATCGGTCTACACCTTCAGCTGTTGTAGACTTATTAGTCTACAACAGCTGAAGGTGTAGACCGATATGTCTACAATTATAAGAATTATAGACATGTATATCTACAATTGGTGTAATTGTAGATATACATATATACAAATAGTCTCATTGTAGATATTATAAGTCTACAGTTACTACAACTCTAGACGTCGATATCTACAATTGTTGTTAACTGTAGACTTATAAGTCTACAATTTATGACAGTTTTTATTACAATTATACATACCAATCTAAAGTTATTCTGATTTTTGAATTTTCTTATTCAGGTATGAGAGTGAACATATTTGTTGTATAAATGAGAGACAAGCCTCCGACATACAGATCACGTGCCGTCGGTAGACCGAAGAAGAAACAGATACATTCTCAAGGGGAAGAGCCTATTCTTAGGAAGTGTTCGCGATGTGGAGAAGTTGGTCACAACCAGACTACATGCAACAGTCCAGTTCCTTTGTCCGAGAGGAATGGATGAATTATTATAGTTGTATGTGTTTCTGGAACTAATTTCAGCTATTATAGTTTAATGACTAATTATATGTCTTTTTGAAACTTGGAGTGTATTTCAATAATGGATGAATGACTAATTGTATGTTACAATTTCAGTAATTTATGTCTTTTTTACGTCTTTAATTCCTAAACATAAATGACAATAGTTGTTCAAATTGTTGAAATCTCATTAGTCAATGATTCGGGAGAAGCTGACGAGCTTAAGGTTCATTATCGGGATTCACTGCGAGTCGGTTCAGGGGTTCGAGAATTCAACGAGTCTTAAATAAATTAAATGAATAATCCGAAAAATCATACGAACCGAGAATTCAGAATTAATTAACCAGAATTTAAATTCTCGAACATTCTTAAATAAATAATTAATAATCCCTGAATACAATCTCAAATCCAAATATTAAAACTCGAGTCTAATGCTATAAAGCGATAAACGACTCACGAGTGAGATCGAGATTTGAAATCTTTTTCTGAATTCACTACTATTCGGCTTCGACGCGCTCAGTTTCCGCCGATTTTCGCTCGCTTTGACTTGATCTGCGACTGAGCTGTGAAATTCAGAAATGAACATTGAGTCAATTTATAAATTACTTAACTCGTCATAAAAACCACATTTCAATCTCAGAATTAACTAACAGAAATCCGAGCCCGAACGAAATATCAAATCTCAAATTTCAGAATTCCCGAGGATCAGATTTTCTATCACAAGACACTAAACAACAACAACACATCTCAGAATTCCCACCCAAAAGAACCACACGGACAAAACGTAAAACACGGCCAAAAACAAGCAAACCAAGCTCACGGCCAACCTTAGCTCACGGCCAAAAATACACAAGCAAACCAAGCTCACGGCCAAGACCCAATCCAAAACAACACTCGTCCAAAACCAAGAACAAACCCATAACCAGAAGAATCATCACCGAAAGCAATTCAAATCTTCAACTAAAATCATCAAAACACGTTCACAACCAAAACCCCCAAATCAAAATCTAACCCTAATCAACATGGATTCCAATCTGAAGAAATCTCCTCACCTCTCTATGTTCCTGAAATCCGGCCTCCTCCACAAGCTCTCTCTCCCTCCCGACGTTTCTCCTAGGTCGCGGCGGCGCACACTTCACGGCGGTCGAGCGCTCGAGGAGACTCGGTAGCGGCGTTCTCCCTTCTCTCGGCCGGCGCGCACACGGTGGAGGATCGGTGGCTGTGAGTGGTGTTGTCAATGGTGCCCACAAGAAGAGTTGTAGTCTTTATTTTGAACATTTGATGTAATAAAGTCTCATGAAGACTCTTGCTTGTAATTGCCTATTCATTCATTAATAAAGTTGAAACGTTCATTCAATCTTCCTTGTCTGAAGCTTTATGATAAAACCATAGTCTTTTAGTCCATAAACAAACTTAACAACTTACGAAGAGACAAATGTAGATTTGCATGAACAAACTCTTCGTAGTTTGCTTAAAACGATATATTCGCAATCTTAGGGTCAAAGGACTATTGACCTCAGTATGATTGTTAGAAGAATCTATGATGTCTGGTTATGAGGCATTGAGAGTTAGGAACTCTATAGTTCTTCTAGGTATCTTCCGAAGGTACTGAATTGACCAGTGCACTTCTAGAGACAAGATAAGAACAAACCATTTAACCTCTTATGTCTCGAAGTCACTATGTATGAATTGCATCATGCT
Source organism: Urtica dioica subsp. dioica (assembly GCF_054948205.1). NCBI lineage: Eukaryota > Viridiplantae > Streptophyta > Magnoliopsida > Rosales > Urticaceae > Urtica > Urtica dioica. The sequence continues at coordinate 35,025,154 of NC_142760.1, forward strand.
TACCTTAATCCTGAAATGAGACATGCCATTTCACACCTTAGTATTCTCATTTGAGAAAGTCAAAGTTCGGACTCACTATGTGATTCTGAACAAGGCCTATTGGTGAAGTACTAAGTTGTGAGTCTGTCATGAGTAACTTTGTGAAGTTCTCATAGATATGGAATTCATGTACAAGATTGCTGAAATGCAATGTATGTCACCTCATGCTTTGTTCCTTGGAGTGTGAATAAATGAACTGGCCAGTGTCCAAATTGAGTCTTGACTCTTTTGGATGAAACAATGTGACTTGTTAGCTCCTCGTCAATACATTGTTTCTAACTTATTCACAAGCGACAAAGGAGTTGAGGAAATAACAGCTAGAAGGGTAAAATGTTAATTTAGTAAATCCCGACTAGCTGATGACATTCATGAAGGGTAAACATAGATAATATTCAGTGGATCCGCTCATCATAATTAGGTCGAATTCTTGAGTAGAAAATAAATTCATTTGAACCGAGAGATTTTCAGTGTCAGCTCTTTAGTGGAGTCAGTTGGCATTAAGCTAAACTTGGAAAAGGTTTGTGAACTTTTGAGTCCAAGTGTTTAGCTAAAGCTTTGTTCATTTGGGTCCATGAGGTCACTGTCACGAATCACATCGATAGGAATAGTTAAACTGGAAGCTAAGCCAAAACAAGAACGAAAATAGTTAAAAGGGTATTTTTGTCTTTTGAGACAAAGGATGAAATGAATGTCAATAAATTTTTTGACAAGGTCATTTTGTGACATGTTTCACTCGGCCATGACTTGATCATTGGGCCTTGTGAATTAATTTCGTTTCATGAGAATTTTATTGAAAATTCTTAATGGGCCTTTCTCATGTTGTCATGAACAAATGAAGAAGCTTCTAGAAGCTCCTTCTAGAGAGACTTGGGCGCCTACCCTAATAGAGAAATATGAGAGTTTATTTTGTGCATAAATGTATTTAGATACTTTCCAAAAGAAAAAGAGGAAACAAATTTGCATAAGGATGCATAAGGGAATCGGCCACATTGAGAGAAAAGGCAAGCTTTGAACAAAATAGGAAACAAATCAAGGCTTCTAGAAGCCCTAGCTTGGCCGAGTGTCTCAATAGGAAAGAGAGGAATTTTGCTCATGAATATGTGATATTCTATAGAAGAGGAAACTACCTTATTGAAGGTGAGACCTCTCCTATAAATAGGAGCCTCATTTCCTCACAATTCATTCATCCAAGTTTAAGAGATTTGAGAGACTCTCTCTCTAGAACTTGGCCGAAGTCCTCTTCTCTCTCTCTCTAGTTTATTTTCGATTTTTTTCTTGTCTTGGCACCTAGGTCCTCACTCGACCTAGCGTTTAGCTCTGCGACTTCAAGACTTGTTCTTAAGTCGTAGTGTTTAAAAGTGCCCACTCACTGATTCCTTCTTTTCGAGTGATTTAGTGATAGAAACTTTCGTGGTTGCTCGAGGTGCCGAGGAAAGGAAGAGAGACGTGCTGCGAGGGGAGACGAGCATTGCAACTTTCCAAAAGCTTCTACAAGGTTCAAGCTTCAAGAAAGGTTAGTAACTTTAATAGCTCATATTAGTTTTTATTTACATGTACATGCTCTTGTCTAGGTTAGTAAAAACTAGTTTTACTTAAAAAGAAAATTTTTAAAATTCCGCCGCTTAACGAAGCGTTAAACTTTTTCTTAAACCCTAGATCGATTCCAACAAGTGGCGCGATGGAGGAGACTCGGTGGTGGCGCGCGGGAATAGGAAATGAAGAAGGAAAGCGAGGAAAGGTGGCAGTGATGATTTTGGGTGGCCGGCCGGGAAGAGAGCTTGGATGATGTGGTCTGGAATTTTTTTTTTCCTTGCTCTGTTTGCTCTCCAATGTCGCGCGGGTGAGGAGAGAAGAAGAAGAAGATAACGTGAAGAATGAAGAAGAAGGGCAAATATGTATTTGCTCACTTAAGCAACTACTAAAAGTGTCCAAAACAAAAAACTCTATATTTTGGTCCAAATCATTAAAAAGACTACTACATGTGGCCATTTCCCTTGTCTTCCTAAGAGTTATTTTGTCATTATCATTGTTGTTTCGCCAATGAAGATGAAAACAAAAATGATATGTTATGTCATCCTCTCTAGCATAGATCTAAGGTACATATTCTTCTTTTTATCACGTACATATTTGTAGTATGATTTTTTTTTATTAATAGTATCATAATTTTATGGAATAATATCAAAACTATAACCATTTTAAAGAAATTGGATCCAAATCCATTGTACTTTATTCCAAAACAATGACTACTTATTTTTTAAATTACGTTTTTAGCCCTATTTTACTTTTATCTCTCTTTTCTCATTTCATTTACTTATCTCATCAAAATCGATTTTAAAAACAAAAACAAAAACAAACGCGGGATGTTAATTAGCTATATTTCACATTCTAAATTAATTTGCATATTTTTAAGTCATAAAACATTATTACAAAAACTACATGATTTATTGACATAATTAAATTTAGACAAGCATGCCAATAAATCTTCAAAGAAAACTCCCAGATTCTTTGAAGATTTATTGACATCAAAAAATTTATTAACGAACATGTCAATATATCTTCAAAGAAATTCTCAATAGTTTTGAAGATTTATGAAGATCTAAGAAATTATTGACAAACATGTCAATAGACGCTACTTGAAAAGCGAATTTAACCTCGCTTTTTTAACATCTCTCTTAAAAAAAAGCACTTTTAAAATATTTTTTGCGCTCAAAATAAATTATGTCCAATAAAAATCAGCTATGTCGGCGATTTTATTAAACGTCGTGTATAGTTATAGACGGCGCTCATTAAATAAGCGTCGTCTATAACTTTCATTCACGTATACGTGACGCTCATTAAATGAACACCGTGTACAATAACTGACGAGTTAAATTCAGCCACGTGGCTGTGTATGTGGAAATCTATAACTGTTACGCAAATTTCCTGATCAAGCTCTCGAAACTGAGATGCCTCAATCACCGGAAAACACAGAGATCGTACTCGTCGACGTCGTCAGAAGAATTTAGAGAAGAAAACACAAAGTTTTTACCCTAGTTCGGTCACTAACGACCTAGTCCAGCCTCTGATCTTCAATATCAACGGAATTACAGCTTACAATTGAGAATTAAATTCAGACAAAAGAAAACCTAGAATTACCCCTAAAATCGTGTTGCTGAGATCAACACAATCTTCTCTCTAATTCTCACTTTCGCTCTCTAATTCAGACTCAGTAGAAAATGTTCTCACTGATTCCCAGCCCATCCACACTCTATTTAAAGCTGTTTGTGGAATGCTTAGGACTCAAGTCACCGTTGGATATGATCCAACGATCACCTGCGTCAAAAACTGTTAAAACAATTTTAGCTTCTAATGCTACCTTGGCTTACACGTGGCTAATGTTGCGTTCAATTACAACAATTCTCCACCTTGAACACAGCATCCTCATATCATCTAGCAAAGATCAGACCCAACCCCCTAAGGTTCTACTTCCCTGAACCCTCTAACATGTAGAAGCTTCAAGCAATGTTTGAACTTGACTCTGGGCAATGCTTTAGTAAGCATGTCAGCAGGATTCTCTTCAGTTGACACCTTGAACACCTTCACTTTCCCTGTGTTGACCACATCTCTGACGAAGTGAAGCTTGACATCAATGTGCTTTGACCTCTCATGGAAAACTTGATGTTTAGCCAAGTGTAGAGCACTTTGGCTATCACTATGAATGATGACCTGGTCTTGATTATATCCCAGCTCGCTGACGAGGCCTTTCATCCAAAGATCTTCCTTTACCGCCTCTGTGAGAGCCATGTACTCAACCTCAGTTGTTGATAGAGCCACTACAGACTGCAAGCATGCTTTCCAGCTGACAACTCCACCACAAACTTTGAACGCATAGCCAGTGATTGATTTTCTTGTATCAACATTGCCTGCATACTCAGAGTCAACAAAGCCTTCAACCTGCACATTGTTAGTACTACTCAAGCCATATATAATACCATAATCAATAGATCCCTTTAAGTATCTGAGGATCCATTTCACAGCATTCCAATGTTCCCTTCCAAGATTAGCCATAAACCTTGAAACTAAACTAATAGCATAGGCCAGATCAGGTCTTGAACAAATCATTGAGAACATGAGGCTCCCTACTGCACTTGCATATGGCACTTCGCCATGTAATTGTTGTCCTCCAGGGTGATTGGTTGCTGAGAAGTTGAGAGTCTTTAGTGCTGAGGGATGGGAGTGGCAACAGGTTTTGAGTGTGACATCTCAAACCTTTCAAGGACTTTGGTCACATAGTTTTTCTAAAACAGACAGAGTTTCATGTCCCTCCTATTTCTGATGATTTCCATCCCAAGGATCCTTCTAGCAGGACCAAGGTCTTTCATTTGAAACCTTTTCCTCAGTTGTTCCTTCAACCTATTCACTTTAGATTTATCTTTGCACATAATTGACATGTCATCCACATACAAAAACCAATAAATCATGATGGACTTATTTAGGCACTTGAAGTAAACACACCAATCATATTCACTCATATTGAAACTGTGATCAATCATAAATTTTTCAAATTTTAGATACCACTACCTAGGAGATTGCTTAAGGCCATACAGAGACTTGTGCAGTAAACAAACCTGGTTTTGCTTATCTCAAACTTCAAAACCCTCATGTTGTTGCATGTAGATGACTTCATCAAGATCACCATTAAAAAAAAGCTATTTTGACATCCATATATTCTAATTCAAGGTCAAAGTTAGCAACCAAGGGCAAAATAGTTCGAATGGACCTGTGTTTGACTACAGGATAGTAAATCTCATTGTAGTCAATGACTTCAGTTTGTGAGAACCCTTTGGCTACCAGTCTAGTTTTGAACCTTGGAGCTTCAATTCCTAGAATCATTTCCCTTACTTTGAAGATCCATTTATCTTCTGATCCTTAGGCTTGTTGACAACAGACCCTGTCTCATTTTCCTTTAGTTCTTCTATCATGATAGCTTTCCATGATTCCTTGTGCTTGCTCTGAATTGCTTCCTTGTAGTGCCTTGGCTCCTCCTCAAGAAGTTCTGAAGCTGTCATAAAAGCATAAGCTGTAAGATCATACCCAAACCTCTGAGTCAGCTTTGACACTCTTCTTTCTCTATCTCTGACTAAGTTATACTCAGTGATATCTTGAGGTTCTTCTTCAGCATCTTCTTCATCACCAGGCTCTTCATTTTCATGATGTTATTGTGTCTCCGGAGTTCTTGATGATCTTATTGAGGCTCCACATGTGGGTGAAGTTGTGCATGTTCTTGAGTGTGATGCTCCACCTCAATCTCTGCAACTTGCACCTCTTCCTGCTCCTCAAGTAGCTGGTCAGACTCATCGGCTTTCCTACCTGAAAATCATGTTCATTAAATAAAACATCCCTGCTCATAATACATTTTATGTGCCCAGGTTCAAGACACCACAGCTTATATCCCTTTACTCCCTCAGGGTATCCAATGAAGATACACTTTAGAGCTCTATGATCAAGCTTTCTCTGCTTCACATGGGCATAAGCTGTACACCCAAAGACATTCAGATTTGAGTAATCAGTCTTGTGATCAGACCACATTTCCATGGGAGTCTTGAGCTACAAGGCACTTGATGGACACCTGTCGATCAACTAGCAAGTAGTTTTAACTGCCTCAGCCCAGAAAGAGTGCGGGAGTTTGGCATGTTGGAGCATGCATCTCACTCTTTCCATTATTGTTCTATTGAACCTCTCAGCAAGACCATTTTGTTGTGGTGCGTGAATCACAGTGTAGTGCCTCTGAATGCCTTCAATCCTGCAAAACTCAGTGAACACATTAGCACAATATTCAAGTTCATTATCAGTCCTTAGAGTCTTGACCTTCTTGCCAGTTTGGTTTTCAGTGATTCCCTTCCAGTTTTTGAAACTGTCAAAGGCCTCACTTTTGTGTTTAAGTATGTAAACCCAAACCCTCATTGAGTAATCATTAATAATGGACATGTAATATCTGCTCCCTCCATGAGAATTGACCCTAGCTGGACCCCACAAATCTGAGTGTATGTAGTCCAAGATTCCTGTTGTTCTGTGAGTACCCTTTGAGAACATGTTCCTAATGGATTTGCCATAGACAAAATCCTCACAGAACACCAATTTTCCCAGCTTTGACTCGCCAAAACACCCTTTCTTGTTGAGTTTAGTCAGTCCTTTTTCACTGACATGGCCAAGTCTCAAATGCTAAAGACTTTCCATTTTATCCCTGTCAATAACATTCACAGCACCAACAAGAGTAGTAGCATTCAAGAAATACAGGCCATTATGTCTATCACCCTCAAGAATCACCTTAAATCCCTTAGAAACTACCAAAACATCATTTTTCAGACTTGAAAGTGTAACCTTGAGATTCAAGGGTTCCAAGAGATATAAGATTTCTTTTAAGATCAGGGATATATCTAACATTGGTTATAGTTCTAATAGACCCATCTTGGAGCTTGATACGAATGTTACCTATCCCTTTCACCTTGCATGAGTCATCATTGCCAAGAAGAACTGACCCCCCAACTTGAGTCTGTAGATTCTGAAACCATTCCTTATTTGGTGACATGTGATAGGTGCAGCCACTGTCTAGTACCCAAACACCTTTGGCTTCTTCTTCAGAGATGGTGAAGGCTTCATAACTATCATATCCTTGCTCAGCAACAGTCACATTTCCTTGCTTGTTGAAAGTCTTGTCACGATCCGGGTAGTCTTTCTTCATGTGCCCTTACTTGTGGAAATGGTAGCATTTGTAGGGGAAAGGCTCTGAAGAATCTCCATTTGGCTTTGCCTTGTCCTTGTTCTTGGATTCCATGACTTCTTGGATTTGCCTTGCATGTTGAGACCTTCAGTAGCCTGTTTCCTGTCAGACTTTGATTCAAATTCCTTGGCCTTCAAAGCAACCTGAACGTCTTCAAGAGAAAGAGTTTTCTTCCATACTTCAGAGCATCCACTAGGGTGGAGTGGGATTTTGGAAGCGCGTTTAGAATCATCACAGCCTGATCTTGATCCTTGATGACTTCTTCAAGATTTCCCAGATCAAGAATGATTTTGTTGAAATCATCAAGACTGTCAGAGATAGGCTTGTCTTCTTGAATCTTGAAGGAATGAAGCTTCCCCTTCAGGTAGATCAGATTGGAGAGAGACTTTGTCGTGTACAAAGACTCGAGCCTTGACTAGATTCCTGATGCAGTCTTCTCTGACGAGACTTCACGCAGGATTTTATCTCCAAGATGGAGAATTAAAGTACTGAACGCCATGTCGAGGATGTCTTGCTTCTCAGGAGCGGATAACAAGTCTGGTAACCCCTTCTCTCCTTGCAACGCCTTCGCGATCTTCATCTGAATAATCAGTGCCTTCATTCGAGTATGCCATAGCGAGAAATCACCTTTTCCGTCGAAGCGATCCACTTCGATACACCTTAGACTCATCTTCCTCAAAGTCGATTGTCGAGGTGGGCTCTGATACCAATTGTTACGCAAATTCTCTGATCAAGTTCATTAAACTTAGATGCCTCAATCGCCGAAAAAATAGAGATCATACTCGTCGACGTCGTCAGAAGAATTTAGAGAAAAAGACACGAATTTTTTTTACCCTGGTTCGGTCACTAACGACCTAGTCCAGCCTCTGATCTTCACTATCAACGGAATTACAGCTTACAATTGAGAATTGAATTCAAACAAAATAAAACCTATAATTACCCCCAAAATCGTGTTTCTGAGATCAACACGATCTTCTCTCTAATTCTCACTTTCTCTCTCTAATTCTGACTCAGTAGAAAACGTTCTCACTGATTCTCAGCCCATCCACGCTCTATTTAAAGCCGTTTGTGGAAAGCTTAGGACTCAAGTCACGGTCACCTGCGTCAAAAACTATTAAAATGGTTTTAGCTTCTAATGCTTCCTTGGCTTACATGTGCCTAATGATGTGTTCAATTACAACAATAACTTTACTACATAAGTATGAGATAAAAAAAAAAAAGTTTTCTTAGCAAAAAAAAAAAAATGTTAAATGTCAAAATAGTAAAAAACATGCGATTGTTTATGGCTAAATAGTAGTTTTCGTTCGTAAGCGAGATCACTTTGAATCAAAGTTGATTCGCTACAACTGTAGTAGCCAATATCGATGATTCGGTCCCACATTCAATTGCATAAATATTGAGATTTTCTCTAGAACAAAAAAAGCACTGCGTAAATTTTTAAAGCACCGTATAAATAAGAGTTATGCTATTTGTCCCGATTCACGAGTGGGAACGATCCACTCGTGAGTTGACACGTGGCAGTTAGTGGCCACGTGTCAACTCACGAGTGGATCGTTCCCCACTCGTGAATCGGGACAAAAATAATTTCCCTATAAATATTGATCTATGTTGATCGCGCGCTTTGGATGTTAAACTGCTTATCCACTATGTGGTGTTCGATGCGAAGGCTATAACTCAATGTTCTATGAAGAGACAATATTCTTTTTTAGTCCATTAGATCGAAGTTTATTGTCTATCTTTTTAACCAAAAAAAACTTTCATTTGACCGACAAAAATGTGAGGTGTTCGTTCTACACAAGGGGTTGAACATCTTCAAAGTCACATACTCCAAACAATTATAGAATTATCCATTGGCAAATGCTATATGAGCTCCTCCGTTGACTAGTGGAGGAATCCAAGAAAATAAATCAATAATACTAGGAAAAAAACCGATTTACACTAAATGATCTACTCAAATAAGGGGGTTTACCATTAAGGATAACTTGAGAAAGGTCTATCTGCAGGAAGACCTAGAAGGCCTGTATGGGTATTAAAAATAAATAGTTATAAATAGTTTAATGAGGTATCATAAAATTTTAGTTCGCTACAATTGAGGATCTTTATAAGATGGAAATCTCGCGAATTAGTTATGAGACCATGTGGACCACCCACGTCTTTATCTCGAAATTTGGATCTCCGCCGACCAAGACGAGCGGCCTATTGAAGGCAATCGATCATGAACAGTCCACACTCTAAAATTAAAAACAAAATATAAGAATTCAAATTGCAACATAATTTATTTTTTCGGTTATATAAAAATTAGTCCCAAATTGGATGTACGTGTCGCTTAAATAATATAGAATAAATAACACGAGTATCGATCTCATGAGGACTAGCAAATACTAACAAACTACTTTAAAAAATATCACAAATTGAATCTATAATAATTGAGAGAATGACTAATTAAATTAAAACACGAGTAGGTAAAACAAATTTTTTAAAATATGAGAAAAAGTGCGGGGCCACGACTTCACCCCTAGTCGACTACGATTGTTACCCATATTTTACCTACCCTTGCCCGTTTTCTATGTTTCCAACAAAATCTCCTCTCGATATCTTATGGAGATTTTCCTTAATTAGAAAAACTCACACGACGCAAGTGCACGTGTTGTCAAGTAATAAAGTAAGCATGAACACGGAGAACTTGTCTGTTTTGCAAACTAACTAGAAAATATTTATGAGTTGAGAAAATGTAAAAGGTGGGGGGTTTTGATGGTTTTTGAATGAAGTGAAATTAAAATGTACAAAAAAAAATTAAAAGCAATAAAACTAGACTTGACAAACGATAGAAGAGCAAATGGAGGCAACTTCATGGGTTCCTCGATTCGGTCGGTTCTAAGGATTCTAACGAGGGTAAACCTAGTCGAATTCCCTCTTGAATATCTATTAATATCTCTCGAGTAGAAACAGGCCTAATTGCTTGACGAGTTTACACCTCTCTGTTTGGATCCTATTAATAAAACAAACAATTGCATTGGCTATGAGAATTCAAACAACTACACTAACCCTCTAGTCTTTCTATAGAGCTAGGTGGGCGGGTGAAAGAAAGGGTTGAGCACACTCGATTACTATCTCTCGGTGTGTAAACGGGTCTAGAGATCCACTACCTAGTTAGCTAAGTCAAACAATACTACTAATCACCCAATTCTCTTGACTACCACAAATAAACTACAATTAAGCACAAACCTAGAATAATACGAACCGAATTAATTTCACCCAACTACATTGCAGCCCTCGTTTGTATTTAGCTACCCATGAGTATGATTATGCAAAGCCATATTGAAATGAGCAATAGCATAAACACAAGGAAAAACATAGCCATTCAACAACCAATATCGAATTTAATTAAATCTAAAGTCTAAATCAAGATCAACAAATATTATCTCAAAAGACTAACAAGACTCAATTAAGAGATGAAAAAGATAAACAAAATAGACTTCAAGATAAACAAATAAAGAAAGTAAGGGATTGAAAGATAAAGCTATGGATTGATGTTGATGAGGAATTTGATTGGAGAGAATATCACAAGCTCTTCTCCTTCTTCCTCTTCTTCTCTCCAAAAGCATCAATCTCCTTCAATGGCTTCTTCTTCTATCTCCAAGCTCTCCTTAGCTCTAGGTTTTCTCTCTAAAATAAAGTCTAAAGTGTCTTCCTCTGCAAAGACCTAAAACAAGAGTATATGGCTATCCATGGGTGTTTTCGGAGCATTTGTGACCCTTGGATTTGAGACAAGGCAAAAATTGTTCAAAACGCAAAATTTAAGTTTTGGGTCTCATCATTGATGTGTGACATCGATTTGATGCGACGGTCTCATGAAATTTTGCCCAATACACTGTTCATTTGACGCAGCGCATCTATTAGTCGATGCGTTGCGTCCGATTCTGAGCCAATGCACTAAATTTCATTGGCCATAATTTCTTACTCCGGTACTCGAATTTCGCAAATAAATAGGCGTTGGAAAGTTAAGAGAAATCTCTAACCAATTCTCCTGAAGAAAGCGCTACTTTCTTGTTTTGATCGAACTTATCTGAAAGTATTTGAATCACTCCGAAATTGCTCTATTAAGCTTCAAATGTTCTCTATGGCTCAACAACCTGAAAATTCACTAAAAACTACAAAAATAACATTAAAAAACCTCAAGAACAAAGTATTGATAAGTGTGAATGAATCGCACTTAACCATATCAAGTCCCACTAATAAAAAAAGTATAATCATTAAGTACGAGAATTCATAAGATTCTACAAAACGTCTAAAGTTTTCCACTAACCTAGATCATCGATGTTAGTTATAACTAAAGCACTATGGGTTTTGCGATATTTTTGTACGCGCAAAGGCACGCGTCACTCAAGTAATTTAGATTAGTAAGTACGGATATTGAACCCATGAGGACTAAGCTTAATTTATAAATAAATCAACTAGACCGAATTGAACTCGAAAGACGGGGAAACAGTTGTCACGATTTTTTTACAAGAAACAAAAAAGCAATTAAACGGTGGTTTTACGATTATCCGAAGGTAAGGACTATGGTTTCACAAGTCTATTCAAAGGTTTGGAATCACATAAATAATGGACAATTTAAACATTCATAATTAGCTAGTCACGTCCATAATAATATTATCATTAAATCTCTCTCGAGCATCTAGTAACCTAAATCTATGCCGAAATTTTATCTCTCGATCTTAATTCCTAAAAATAAGACAAGCATTAAACACAAGAACCCTTAAACGACGCAGTAACAGCCTAGTTATCTCTAGCCTAGGAATGTATTACAGTAATCCAATTCTAAAACACCAACCTAATCTTTCTCAAGCATCAAGTCAATATAAAATTCATGAACAAGGTAGCTAATCACATTCAAGCATTAAGAACGGAATTGAATTAAGCAAAGCAATATAGAGCGAGTAAATACTTCAATAAAGTGAATTTTAATCCATAACCATGTTCAAGACTCGCTACACCATAACCCTTAAGAGGATAGTTCATGGCGTTGAGAGGAACATAAACACAAAATAAAGTAAAACGAACCATGAAAACTAAATTGAAACAAATCATAAATAAAAAGGAGTTCCAAGGAATAGAGATAGAAGAAAAAACACTGAATCGCGGATGTCAATCGCGACGAACGGTGGTCTTCTCATCCAGTTGCCTTTTCTCTCCCAAGTAGCCAAACACCCTAAGTAAAACTAAAATAAAATATAAATTGTGTTTTTAGGTTACTCGAACTGATTATATAGGTTTTCTCCTAATTTTCTGAGTGATTTGGGTCATTAAAACTTATCCGACGTCTCAAAATGATTCAAAAATTGTTAATTTATTGTTTTGCCTCACGAGAGTTTGTGGCGCGCGGAAGGAGGCTCACGGCGCGTAAAGGAACGTTCACAGCACGCTTTGAAACTTTTCGGAAAAGCGCGGAGCGCTCATATCGTTCTGGGAGTTTTGGTGACATTTTTTGACACCTCGCAGCACGCGAATAAGGGCTCGCGTCGCGAGGTAGAACTTTCAATTTCGTGGAACGTGCGCGATGGGGAGTGCGCGTGGCGCATAGACTCTTGCCTTAAAATGACTCCAAAGAGCTTATAGAGGCTCTTTTACTCTTTTGGACCTGTAATTTCTTGCTCAAATGCCCAATCCGTATGAATAAATATGTGTTGGAAAAATAAGAGAAACCTCTATTTAATTTTGGAAAGGATTCATTTGAAATTATCAATTCAGAATCTTAAAATCATGTAGAAGAGGACGCCATGATTCATGTTTAACTCTAACTTGTGCAAAATGTCTCAAAATCATTTTTGAAATATCTCGATTGCACTCCAAACAGATGTAGCTCATTTAAAATATTAAAAAAAAATACTATTAAACAACATATGAAAAAAAAAAATACTTAGGTACCCATCTCAATTAAAGTATAAAAAAAATACACGCGACATGTAAAAGAATTTCATGACATATCGTGAAATTTAAGTTCTCCATAGTTTCACTTTAAAAAATCTTTCTATATTATGTCTCATATAACAGATTTTCTGAAATGAGCTTGATTGTTGAGGCAGAAGTGAACTAATAACGATACACAGCTTTAAAAGTGCAATAAATCGAGTTCAAAGCCTCTATGGTATCCAAGTTCAAGAAGTGAATAAAGAGGAGATTTTATATAAATATAATTAATCTCAGATACAGACACATATAGGTTGGTACTCCGAAAATTATAATATTGCATATATGGGTTACAATAATGAGAAGGACACTTGTGTAGGGTATACCAAAAAAGAATAAACGGTGGAAAATTTTAGTGTGTCCCTCTGTGCTGGTTATCCAGAACCATGCATATATTAAGGACAAATATCCCCCTAATTATATTTGTGTGTATATATATATATATATATATATAAATACATATTGGTATAAACATAAAATCACGTGTCCCGACCGTATATGACTATCACTTTCGGTCCAAGAAGACAAATATATATACAATTATACATCATACAATCCCTTGAAAGGCCAGGAAACAAAAATAAACCTTTTTTATATCTCTAATTTTTTAATCATTATATTCCTATAATATTATACCTTGATCACAGCTAATACCACATGGGGTTTACTATGTACCTTTTAAATATATGTTATAGCTAGTAACTAAAACCCTTAGTTTATCACGTAGACGCTCATAGGGGTTTGCTAATCAAGATTACTAACTACCTTTTTTTATTAGTACCCATATAGGCCTTCTAGGCCTTACTGCCAATTGACCCATATAGGCCTTCTAGGCCTTACTGCCAATTGACCTTTCTATTCATATTATTTTCTTTGCACCACCTCAACATAATAAAAACACATAAACCTCCCTAAGTAGCAAAAAAACAGTACTTATACTCTCTCTCTCTCTCTCTCTCTCTCTCTCTCTCTCTCTATCTCAAATGGCTTCCAAAAATCATGAGAAGCCTAAGATGAGCTTCATGTCCTTCTACAAGGCCGCCACAGCCTCTCCAAGGCACCGGTTTCAGATACCAGAATTGAAATCGCCGGTGACCGATGATCAAAGCCCTAGTAATAATAAGCTTGAGAACAAATTGAGCTTCAACGTTTCACGCAGTTGGTTTTTGAGGAAACTTCCGAAGACCGAACGTTCCTCCTCTCAAGATCATCTCGAAGTGGACGTTATTACTGAATTGCGTGGCCGCGAAAAGTCCGCAGAGAAAATGGGCGGTGGCGATATCGTAAATAACGGCGACGGCCACGGTGGCGGAGAAGAAATGAGCGTTGTGATGGAGGGAAGAAAATCGGTGTCGCACGTGGAGACAAATTTGGGTTCGGTGGTTTCATTTCTTCAAGTGAAGGTTTTGGTGAGTGATATGCCAAATTACATGCAAGTGCATGCTTTTAGGTGCGCTAGGCGTACTCATGATAGCTTGGACAAGTTTAGTGCCAAACATATGGCTTATAACATCAAAAAGGTATTACTTTCATTCATATTTATGATTTTGATTTTCAGAAGTATTGCAAATATTTTATTTATTTTGATATAATTGTGAGAAAAAAAAAAAGAAGGTGTTCTTATCCTAGAATATTGGTTGTTGGTTTGGAAGAGTTTTCTTTGTTATGTTTTGACATGCCAAGACAAATAAAATTGAGAAATAAAGAGGCTTTTTCACTCTTCTTCCTTTTTCGTCTCCTTTTTTTCTCTTTTAAATTTTCGTTCAATAATTTTTTGGTGCTTGCCTTTTGGAATTACGTACCTTGGTGGGTTGACATTTAACTATTAATTGAGCATATCATGGTGTGACCTTGTAGCTAGTAAAAACTTCTATTCATATTTTAACAAGTCTATATAAAAAGAGAAAGTCATATATGGGAGTTTTGTATATTTAGACTAGGAATATGGATCTATGTCTCTCACTCTATCTACAAAGTATGTGTATATGGGGCCACAATATATCACAAAACCCTTTCTAATATTTCAGAACACTATTTGTATTCAATGATCATCTTAATGATAGAATATGGATCTTGGATCTGTCAACTTCCTTTTATTCTATATACCGTCCAATGAATGTTCCAACATCCCATGTGTCTGTGTATAAAATAAAAAATAATATATACATATTAATTGCCAGTCTTTGATAGTCTCCTAATCATGTAGTCTCAAATTTCAATCTGTTATATTCCATTTCACTTCACTAAACTTAGTTAATAATTATAAAATTTATCTTCCAAATAATATACCACTTAGTTCTTGGTCATATACAATATTTTCAAGGCATGTATTGGTGTTGTGTATAAATATATAATCTCGTTGCCCTTGAAACAAGTCATCTAATCTCATGTGCTTTGATTTCCTTTTTGATATGCTAATTAGGAGTTTGACAAAGTTCATGGGCCAGCCTGGCACTGCATTGTGGGATCAAGTTTTGGGTCGTTCGTCACACATTCAACAGGTTGTTTCCTTTATTTTTCAATGGACAAGCTATACATTTTGCTATTCAAAACTAAGATTCAGAAAGCCAAAGATTGAGTGAGAGTTGTTCATAACTTCATATATGATTAAATACATATATACCTTTTTTTTTCTTCTTCTTTTGTTTATTGTCGGACTTTGACTATTTCTTGTACTTATTAGATGTGTGTACATTTTTTTTTTTGGCTTGAATATTAGATGTGTGTACATGACAGACGTTACTTCCACATGTAATACAGATTACCTCCGTTGTAAATTATTCAGTTCTTGCTTGTATTTTCTTTTTTTAGTTAATTTTGAGAAGAAGAAAAAAAAAATACGATTGAGCAAACTTTCTCATGGACCATTGGGTTTCCAATTTTAACTACATCATTTTAAATCAAAACCATATATGTCTGCATGGACCATATATAGGAATTACAATTAAAAGAATCTCACATACTTTTTTTTTTCTTAGAAATCGGACATTACATGTGTTAATAAAGATTTTCAATTCCTTAGAACAATGCACAATAAAAAGACAACTCAATAGTATCGTTTGAAAGCACCTAGTGTGCAAGTTTATGACAAAGACAGACAAAAGGACGAGCATATCAACGACTCTTTGACAATATCTGATATCTTTGAATAAAATTCAAACAATCGGGGTCAATAAAAATATTTTTCCTAATAAATTATAATTAGAATAAATTATGTGTATCTATTAATTATGATCATTGGTGCATGTAAGAAATCAAACAAGAGGGGGCACAAAAAATAGTCTCACATTTTAATTCATTAAAAAAAAAGTCTAACATATTGGTGATAGAAAAGAAAAAAGGGTCGAGCAGCTAAATAGTCAAATAGAACTTAAAGATTTGCAAAATAGTCCAAGTTTGCCAAGTACATGCAAAATGGCCAATAAAGACAGGACTAAAATTAATGAAAGCAAGATTAAAATTAATGAAGGCATGATTAAATTTAATGAAGACAAGATTTAATTTAATGACAATCTGGAAATCCAATTCGTGAACAACATGAACACCGACGCGTTAATGGTGGAGCCGGCGATCGTCTTCTCAGGCCACACGTTCGAGCGAGCCTACGTCGATGCTTGCAGAGCCCTGAGCTTCTCTCCGGCCATGTCCGACTCCTCCAGCACGGATTTCACCTCCGTGATCCCGAACCTAGCTCTGAAATCCGCCATCGCCGCCTAACGCGAGACCTCCTCCGTCGGAGCTCCGGTTCCGCCCGATCCCATGCGAGAGGTCGGCGGCTATCTGGATCCGCGAGATCCAGGTGTCGAGGATGGTGAAGTTAGGGTTTCTAGGGTTTCGGAGGCAATCGGCGAGGCTGACTCCGACGAGAAAGTCGGAGACGGAGGCGCCGAGGAGATTGACGATGCTAATGTGGTGGCTCCGGCAGATGACGGCAATGCGCTGGCGGAGGTCGGAGTTGTCGATCTCGTTGAGGCTGGGGCTCCTCAGATCGGGGACGGGGTTGAGGACCGAGAGCTGAGCGAGGTTGGCTGGGGTTATTTTACCAAATTAATGAAACTATGGCTATTTTACTAAACAATTAGTTTGAATTAGCCATTTCATACTAATTTTCCAAGAAAAAAAAGGCACAAAACTAAAAACACCTTACAATTATAACTGTGCTAGACGAATTCTCATGGTTTGGAACTGTTGGATAATTACAACTTCGTAATCGATGGTGTCAAAGATTTCTTTCCCAATATACGCAATCGAGTTGTCATTCATGAATTGATCTCCCATTCGATTGTGTACGCAATATTCATGCTGACTCTCAATCATTGTTGTAGCAATCATAAATATTAATGCTAACGTTATGAGCAAAATAATAACGGATACACCTTATCTTTTTTTCTTTTTTTTTTGTCTCAACTCTCTAAGCCATTTCAATCTATCAAACTCTTTGTTGGAACATGTATCAAGAATATATGTTTCAAGTTTATTTTCGATTTTCAAGAGCTTAAATAGGAGATAAGTCTTTTGTATAAAATTGAGCGAGACAAATCAACTTTTATTGTCTTGACTCACACATGAAAGAAGCTTAGTATTTTTCTCGTGGAAAATTGTTCGTGCATGGGCTAACCGCCAAAAAATGATATCCCACGGGATATTATTTGAACAAAAAAATAAATTAATATGGATACCATCTAATATATTATATTTGTATATCATAATATTTAATTTATTACTAATAAAAATGTTAGAATTATGATGAATATAAAATATTAATGAGTAAAATGATAAAATAATAAATAATAATGGTATTTTTGGTATCTGCGATATATTTATGATATTTGAGGTAAATTTTTAAATTAATATATAATTTTGGTGATAAATTTAGCGGTATTTATCGTTTTGCAATATCAATGTAGCATTTGTCCGATTTTATTGAAGCATATTGCGGCATATGATCATACCGCTCCCGTAGGTGTGCGAAAAGTGGAATACCGCACCGCGCGGTACTTCAAACCCTTCATAGAATGAAGTCTGCGTGGTTGGTTTTTCAGTTTCGATTAACGCACATTTTATTGATAATCTTGAGCTATCAGCTATGGAAATACTACTTATTGATTGGGCCAGCTGAAACAACTTGTAATAATAGATCTAAAACAACTATTAAAATTTGATTAACTGTTATTAAAATCTGATTAACTGTTATTAAAAATAATTATTTATAAAAATGAGAAGGTTCAGCGGCTAAGATTAAAAAATGATAACAAAAAATGACTATTTCCACTTTAGTTTATCCTTAACTTGCCTATAAGGTTATGATACGAGAACTGCCCAATATTTATACCGTGAGTTTTGTAGTTTTTCCTGTATTTATGGGCCAACATACCGGCCTGGCCCAATAATGAACAAAAGCAAGTATAGGAATACATACAATAATTAAGGCTGATAAAGTTATTTTATTTCAATTTTCAAGCGTAATATGAGCTTTTTTTTTCTTTTTCTTTTCCTTTTTTGTTTTTTTTTTGCCACAACAAATCTTAACTTCTTAGCTAGATAGGCTCTTTTCATGAATTTCACACCGAAATTAAATCGTACACTACATCTTAAATATTGATTGTCACACGAAATGGATGGTTAACATGATGTTATGGATTTTATTAGGAATACTTGAGAAACTAAATTCGATATTACCTCACATTTCAAAATTAAGTTACATATTAAATGTTTTAGGAAAACTAAATTTTTAGATAGGTAAAACATCTAAAATGAAAACTTTAAAACGATTATAAAGATGTTGGCAAAATATTTGAAATCACTAGAAAAATATAGATTAAAAAAAAACAACTACAAAATCACTATGAAAATCTCTGAAACCTAGAGAGAGCTTTGGAACGAAAGAGAGAATCGGATGATGTATTATTGAAAGTTCTCTAATAATTACATAATACAAAATAAGTATTTATATGTTTGACTTAACTAATACATATAAGCAATGTAATAGTGAAAGTAACGAGTGAGAGAGCGCTGAGCTGTCATGCCACGTAGACTTTAGTCTTGGCAGCCCCCCGCAAGCTAAGCTACGTGAGCAGCATGAGTCACAAAGGTTAGCTTGTCACAAAGTTAACAAAACCGCGGAATGGAAAGAACCTTTGTAAACACATCTGCAAGCTAAGATTCCGAAGGCACATATAGCGGATGTCAATCTCCTTGGCGAGCACTTTGTCACGTACAAAGTGAACATCAATTTTGATGTGTTTTATACGAGCATGAAACACTGGATTCGGGGCTAAAGAAGCAGCACCAATATTATCACACTACAAAACAGTTAGTGGAGCAGTGTTGATGCCAAGCTCACTGAGTTTAATTTGAACCCAAGTAACTTAAGCAGCTGCGTCCACAACAGCTCGATATTCTGCTTCATAGCTAGATCGAGCAACAACCTTCTGCTTGCGAGAACACAGTTGATGAGACATGAGCCTAAAAACACACAATATCCAGTGGTTGAGCAACGATCATCAATAAAATTGCCTAATCTGCATCAGAGAAACAGGTGATTACAGAGCCTGATTGTAAAGGTTGTTGCATGAACAACAAGCCACGATCTAAAGAACCACTAAAGGTAGCGCAAGATGCGCTTGCAAGCACACTAATGCTCATTAGAGGGAGCCTTGAGAAACTGACTCAGTTTATTTACTGGAAAGGCTATCAAGCCTAGTAAGGGTCAAATACTGAAAAGCTCATATCATACTACGATAGAGTTATTATGGATTCTCAAACAAGTCATCTTCAACATTTTTGAACTTCTTACTTTGACACATTAGGGAAGGCACATGATTTTCTGTGGACAAGTTAGCCTTGGCAAGCAGATCTGTAGTGTATTTCCTCTGAGTAAAATGATACCCAGATCTTGTCTTGAGCGCTTCAAATCCAACAAAAAAGATTTAATGGCCCCAAATCCTTCAAGGCAAAGTGACCATTGAGTTTTGACACCACACTCTTAATAACAAACAAATCCCCACACTACTACAAATTAACATATTGGATGCGGAAGGGTATTAGGTGCGACATGTCGCACCGGATACTCATCCGGATGACTAAAAATTTCGCTAATGTTTAGTGTTATTCGGTGCGACAATGTCGCACCTAATATGAATTTGTCGCACCTAATACCTTTAGGTGCGACAAATGTTGCACCCAATGGATTTCAAATTTAAACTTCCCCGCCGAATCCCTCCGAAATTTTTCGGATCTGGGATTTCATATTGGGTGCGACTTAGTCGCACACAATATGACTATTAGGTGCGACAATGTCGCACCTAATAGTTTTAGGGGTTTTAACCCCGAGCCTTTTCTTCTCTTTCACTCATTCGCTCTATCTCTCTCAGCCAGCCCCGCCCCGCGCTCTCTCTCTCTCAGCCAGCCCCCCGCCCCGCGCCCCGCCGGCCGTGACCAGCCTCCCCCGCTCCGGTACGTCCCCATCTCTCTCTCTCACCGTCTCACCGTCTCTCTCTCTCTCTCTCTCTCTCTCTCTCTCTCTCTCTCTCAGCCAGCCCCGCGCCCCGCCGGCCGTGACCAGCCTCCCCCGCCCCGCGCTCTCTCTCTCTCTCAGCCAGCCCCCCGCCCCACGTCTCGTCGGCCGTGACTAGCCTCCCCCGCCCCGCCGCCTGGGCCAGCCTGCCGCCCGCTCCGGTACGTCCCCCCTCTCTCTCTCTCTCTCCGTCTCACCGTCTCTCAATCTAACTCTCTCTCTCTCAGCTAGCCCACCGCCCCGTGCCCCGCCGGCCGTGACCAGCCTCCCCCGCCCCGCCGCCGCCTACATCTCTCTCTCTCTCTCTATCTCTCTCTCTCTCTCTCTCTCTCTCTCTCTCTCTCTCTCTTTCTATTTTTTTAATTAAAATAACCTATTAGGTGCGACAAAGTCGCACCTGATATGAAATGATCCGCTGTGACTTTAGAAGTGTCGCACCTAAAGGTATACATATTAGGTGCGACATGTCGCACCTAATACCTTTAGCGACGGCATATTAGGTGCGACTTTGTCGCACCTAAAGTCGCACCTAATAAACTATTAGGTGCGACTTTTGAGGTATTTGGTGCGACAATCGTTGCACCGGATGACTATATTTGTCCTAGTGCCACCTGTTATGAGAATATCATCAACATAGATGAGCAACAATATGAGCTGAGTACCATAACCCTTGTAGAATAGACTGTGATCATAAGATGAACTCATAAATCCAAGATCAAGGAGATCTTGTTTGAGCTAATCAAACCAAGCTCTAGGAACTTACTTTAGACCATAGATGGCTTTCTTCAGGAGGCACACATGATCTGGTTTGCTTGGATCTTCAAAACCAAATGGCTAGGACATGAATACTGTCTCATCCAGAATGCCATTGAGAAAGGCATTATTGCCATAAACATGCTGAATAGACCAGCCATAAGTGGTGGTTATGATGAAAAGAATTCTGATGGTGGAGTGCGTTGCCACTGGAATGAAGATGTCAAAATCCACACCTGCATATTTTGCTGAAAACCTCTTGCCACCAGCCTAGCTTTAAGCTTATCTAGAGAACCATTAACTTTTAACTTGGTTCGAAACACCCATTTATTGCTAATAATGTTCATGTCAGCACTAGGTGGCACTAAAATCCATGTTCCATTTCTCATCAAAGATTTAAATTCAAAGTGCCTAGCCTTCTGCCACTCAAGACTGGAAAAAATACCTATATAGGTGTCAAGGGTTCTGTGGGAATGAGTATAGAAAATAAGCTACAAAGAAGGCTTTTTGTTTGAAGATACCTTGTTTTGCACTAGTGATTGTGGGATGTATATTGGACACAAGAACTACTTCATGGATGGGATCAGGAAAGTGATCAATCTCATGTGGTTCAATGGCCTAACTGACATGTGTGGGGGAGGGAGATGGAGTTTGTTAATGTCGATTTCGAGATCGTCAACAATCACAAATTATAATATGGTATTTGATTTATTTAAATATGGGTCTCGGAAGACTTCATATAAGAAACAAATATTTTATGAAAAAGAAACGAATAAAGGCGAATAAAAGAATTTAATATTTTTATTGATGATCAAATGTGTTACAAAGGGGGCGAGGTGTCGAACTCTAGCAAGCGAGCTCAACAATGAGAGTATGAATAGTATGTAAATATTGAACGTAATTGCATAGGCTTGTGTGTGTGAAAATCAAAATATCGACTTCTATTTATAGCCGAATAGGAGTTCATCGGGGAGGACACGTGTTGATCAATTCGGCTCTGCCACGTCGCTGGTCGAAGACGTCTCAGATCCGGTCTTCGCGGCGAAGTCTTCTATCTGACCAAGACTGGTTCCTTCGAATGAGTCAGCACGATCGACTACTCCTTCCTTTAGCGAACTGAGCTGCTGATTAGGCTTGGGCTACCTTCAAGAGTCGATCTGGGTCGGCTGTTGGGCTTTTGGTTGAACTAAAGCCCAACTAGAATGATTATTTTAGAAAATTGATTTTTAACCCCCTACGGAGTTGATGATGAAATTTGTGGTTCATGAGCATTGTTGGATGATGCAAAAGTGGATGAAGGGTTGACTTGTTCTACATGAGTGGGAATAGTTGTGTGAGAGGATAATGACACAGGATATGCATCTGTGACATTAGAGTGAGGATAGACATGAGATGGCAAGACTTGTGATGTCACAGACTTTGAGTTTTCAGACTTAAATAGTGTGAAATATGAAAATTTTGACTCAACGAAAACCACATCACGAGCTATGTATACACGACCTGAGGGATGAAGTCTCTTATAGCCCTTATGATGACCTGCTGTACATAGGTAAACACACTTAGAGGGCCTGTATTGGAGTTTGTTTAAGTTATATGGTATGAGGAAAGGATAGCATGCGCATCCAAATTGTTTGACATATTATTAGGCTTGGTTGTTTAGTGTAAAGGACAGAAGATGGTGACTTATGAGCTAAGATAGGGGTTGGAAGGACATTTATGATAGACACAGTTGTGAAACAAGTGTCCCACCAAAAGTGAGATGCAAGTTTGCTTGAGCAAGCATTGTCAAGGCAGTCTCAATAATGTGTTGGTGCTTGCGCTCAACTATGCCATTTTGTTGATGTATTTGTGGAAAAAAGTGTATATGGTGAATGCCTAGCCTATTTAGATGTGGAATTATATACCCATATCCGCCACCCCAATCAGCGTGAATAATTTTGATTTTAGTCGAGAATTGTCTTTCAATGAAGGTATTGAGCCTTAGAAATGTAGAAAGTTTGTCAGATTTTAGCTTGAGTGGAAAGATCCATATGAACCTACTATAGTCATCTACAAAGATAACATAGTAACAAAAACCATCACGTGATGAGGTGTACAGATATTACAAGACACCAAAGGCTTTATAGGTTTACAGTATTACAAGCAACATAATTGGTACAGACTTTTGACTGAGAAGACTGAACAAAATTTTTACATGGCTTTAGAAGACTTGAGAAGACTTGACTTGGCTGGATAGGAGACTTAGGAAGACTTGACTTGACTAGATGTGAGGTTTGGACAAGGAGAGTTGGTAGAGTCCATCCTTGAGAACTCCACGCATCAAGACATGTGATGGGAATTTTCTTAACTAAAGAAAAATTCTACACGACGCAAGTGAACGTGTCGTCAAATAATAGAGTGCAAAAGCACGGATATCGATCCCACAAGTACTCTAGACTTTCATTCCGAAGCAACTCACTAGCTTTCTTTTTCGAGTTATGGAAATGAAAAATGGGGGTTTTTGATTGGTTTGAGAACAAGATGAAATGTAAACAAAAGTGAAAACAATACTTAAACACAAGTTAAAAGGAAGGGGTACGATTTCGTTATTTCATCGAGTCGGTCGGTCTTGGTACGATTCTAAACTCGGGTTTAGAGTTGTAAAATTTAGTCTCAATCCCTCTTAAAACATTCACTAATCTCTCTCGAGTCTTTAGGAATCTAGCTACGTGTCGAACTTACACCTCTCGGTTTGGGTCCTACTAAAACACAAAACCGCATTTAGCCCGGGATTTCAATCAACTACATCTACCCCCTAGTCTTTCTATAGCTCTAGGAAGGTTAATGATGGGACGGGTAGAGCTCATTCGTTTATTACCTCTCGATTTCTAAACTCGTCTAAGGTTCACTAATTAGTTAGCTACTCTAATTAGCGTTAACACACAATCCATACCCATAATATTTCACTCTCAACCCAACCATGAAGCACAAAATCTAATCTAAAGGTTTGACCAACCAACTCAATTACTTAACTACATCGCACCCCTAAATCTACTTAGCTACTCATGATTAAGAATAAACAAAGTAAAATTGAAATAAGTAAAAGAAGTAAAATAATAAAGAAACAAGACATTGAATGCTAATCTCAACAACCAAATAAATATATCATTAAACTCAAGCACTACTTCAATATTCCACTTAGATAAACAATAAATTTATCACAATACTCAATGCTCAAATGATAAAGGTAATCAACAAAAACTCAAATAGAATACTTGAAAGCTTAAGATATGTTCAACAAAGCATTAGATGGAGTAAATAACTAAAGAACAATAAATAAAAGAGATAGAGTTTAGAGTGAACAAATGGAGGTGATGAGGATGATGGAGGTTGTCACTTCTCCCTCTTCTTCTTCACTTCCAAGCTCAAGAGCAAAATGGGTGTCAAACCCTAGCTTTCTCTCTCTCACTTTCTCTCTCAAGGTTTCAAAACAAAAACAAAAAGTGTTCTCTTCTAAAACTTCCTCATTTCCTCTTTGAATAAGTGTATATGAGGGTTTAGGAAAGATTTTCGGAGCAAATATGGACCCTTAGATGAGATCCGAGGGCAAAAAATGATCTAAAACACGAACTCAAAAAAATGCTGAAAAGGCAACTGGCGCGGCGCGCCACATAACGGCGCACCTCGCCACTCGTGAATTTCTGAAGGCGCGCCGCGCCTCTATTGCGCGTCGTCTCCTCAAGCTCTCGGTATAAATTTTGGCACCAGGGCGCGGCACACCATGTTTTAGGCGCGGCGCGCCTCTCGAGAAACGTTGACTCCATTGACCGTCGTTGACTTTTGTTGACTTGACTTCAAATGACCATAACTTGCTCGATTTAGCTCCGATTCAGCCCGTTTTCGCACCACCACCTTCTCATACTCTCTCAAACCTGAAAATGCAATAAAAACTACAAAATAATATCAAAAACATTAAGAACAAGCTTCGATTCTTATCTAGGAGCTATATATAAGTGTGAGTAAATCTCACTTATCAACATGGCCATTAGATTAATCTTTAATAAAACAAGCATCACAATGAAATTCCATAAAACTTTGTTATCATTTGTGAACTATGATATACTAAGGAAGTTTTTAGTGATATGATGGACATGTATGATATTTTCATTTTTAGGTGGCTATGTGTGGCAGGAATATGCACAAGTGAATTGCCTATATTAGAAATAGAGAGTAAATTTCCATTACCTACTGCGAGCTTGCCTTTCCTTGAGTAGTTGTTCTGCACCTATATATTATCCAATTGAACAATCATGTGATTCGTTGCTCCATTTTCCAAATGCCAGTGTGTTGCAGGAGCTCTTGGATAGTATTGTGGAGCTGAAAAACTAATCACATGTTATGCATAATTGACTTGTGGAAAGGAAGCTTCACTACCATTTTGATCACCAGAATTCTGAGCAAATTACATCTCTTCGAAACTTGCCTGATCATCAGCAAGTTGAGAGTTCGAGGCAGCTTGATTGTTGACATGTACTTGATGCGCTTGAGATTGTTGACTAGCTTGACTTTGCTGATTTCCAACCTATGGAAACACTTGCTAGCAATGTGTCCCAATCTTCCACAAAGTTGACACTGGGGCCTTTCTCTGTGATGGCCTCTACGTCAAACCTCGTCTATTCTTGTAGTTTCCTCTATTGCTTCCACGATTTGCACCATTATGTCATCCTCTACCATTTCCTCACGACTGCTGATTAGAATAAGCAGTGTTTGCTGACGAGCCTGTCAGACCTTGAGAATCCAAATTGATAGCATCTAACCTCATCTATTGAGACTTTAGCATGAATTTCACTTCTTGTAGATCGAGCTCACCTTACCGTGAGGTCAAATTAATGATGACGACTGACTCATATTCAGATCCAACGCCTCGAAGAATATACATTATCTTCTCATTATCGCTAATTGTTTGACTAGAGGTGTTGTAGTTTTCCGCTAGATTCTTAATCTTCGGAATATACTCCTCAATTGAGATAGTACCTTTTGGTGGTCTGAAGAAGAAATTGACGTTGCAGAGAACAAGCCTTCGACGATGTGGAGTTCAATCTCACAAATGTGAACCAAACGTTGGAAGAACTGATGCACTGAGTCACATGACCTAGCATCGATTCATAAATCAACGAGAACAACCAACTCATTAAGAATTGGTCATATCTAAGCCAATTTTGAAATTCTCGATTGAGTCACCGCATCGGAGGTCGACCTGCTTCAGGATTTGGGAAATCGATGAACGCCGGTGGAATTGGAGTAGATCCGGTGAGAATTCCTTCAAATCCGTGAGCTTTAACTGTAGGAAGGACTTGAGATTGCCAAAGAACGAAATTGTGTCGATCCAAGTGAACGGATAGAGAATTCAGGTGAGGAGTGAAATTCGGTGCCGACTGGAACATAGACGTGTCACTGGCTCCAGGAATTGACGACGATGAGTTTGCCATTTCTTCAATCACTCGGGAAAAAAAATTAGAAGTGAAGCTCTGATACCACAAAAGAGAGAATCGGAGTATGTATTAATTATTGGAAATTCTCAAATGATTACATAGGTTCACCCTACCTTTATCATTACGTACCAGAACTTCAATTTTGGGGGTAAACCACTTACCGGATAGAAAACCAATGGGTATTTAGACAAAAAAAAAAAAAAAAGGAAATCGATACCGGCAGAAAACCGCTTACCGTAGAGGAAACCGACAAAAAATATAGAAAACCGAGGGGTATTCAGACAAATATTTTATAAAAATAAACATACTTTTTATAGTTCATACAACGAATACATGATATTAATTCATCATCACAAATCATCATATTCATCATTAAATCCTCATATTCAACTTAAGAACATCATTCATCATCATTAAACATCATAAGCGTCATATTCATCTCAAGAACATCCACTCAAAAACATCATAATCGTCATATTCATCATCAAATCACCATCTACAACATAAAAAAAAACTCTTATTCGGATTAAAAATCAACATTTTAATTCGAATTGAGCTTAAAAATACATAGAAAACCATACAAAACAACCAATAAACTCATATTCATTGCTCAAACCCTTGAAATCGCGGATTAAAGTAAAAAATTATTAAAAACAAAATAACAAAACCCCAAGATTTGAGAAAACCTAAATTTACCTAACGAAAACCAAGGAAAGTTGATCAAAAAAGGCCGCGACGAACGGAAACCACCGGAACACGTCGATAAATCGGAACGAAAACGGTAACTAGCAAACCGGTACTAGTCCTCTCCGGTAAGGCCGTTTCCGGCCGGTTTCCACGGTAAGTCAATCCTTGGTACAAGATGAGTATTTATATGTTTGACTTAACAAATACACATAAGCAATGTAACAGTGAAAGTAACGAGTGAGAGAGAACTAAGCTGTCGTGCCACATAGACTCTAGTCTTGACACACTACTATTAGAATAATCTACTTTCGAAATTTTTGCTTTCATTTTTATTTTGACTTCGAAGGTTTTGCTTTTATTTTTCTAGTGATTTCGAAGTTTTTGTCTTCATTTTCTAATTGATTCGAAGTATTTTAACACAGTTATTTTGGTAGTTTTAGCTACTCAAAACTTGATTTTTCTTAAGTGTACACCATAGAATTTGGTTTTCAAATGTGAGGTATAATTAAGCTTGGTCTAAAGTTTCCCTTTTATTAATTGATTTGGTGATACCAACAGAAGTGATTTTGTACAGGGTAAAACTTAATTTTTGAAATTATTCTTGAAATACTTTACTAGTTAAATATTTGGACAAAAAATGCCTATAAGATAATATTTATCTGGTGACTTAAAATCGTCTTGGCTTTTGGGAATATTATCTTCCATTTATCATACAGATTTTAACTTCTTTGCAGTGGCGCAAACCGTACTTATAAATGTGTTTATTGATTGGTGATGGTTTTCATACAATATTTATAATTACAAAAATAGTTAATTCGAAAAAAAAAAGTCTATCTGAGCATTCTTATTAAAAAAAAATAAAACACACAAGTTATGAAAATTCATTTTGTAGTATTTAACCAGTATATTTAATATATTTTTAATTAATCGCAGATTAATTGATAAGATTGAAAGGCTGAGTCGCAAACTAGGTCTCTCTTTAAGACGTTTCGACGTTATATATCGATGCAGTCTCAAAGCCGCGTCTCCCTAATGATGGAGCCAGTTAAGGCCCAGCCTAAATTTATTTATTTTTTATTTAAATTTATTTTTTCTCTTATTTTTACCTTGACAATTTATGATTTAACCCCCTTAATTTGTTTTTTCAATTTAACCACCTTAAGCTTAGAGTATAGCTCCCACATTTAAACCCAAAACCAAACAACCAAAACTGTTTAATAATGCCCAAAAAATTGTTTATAGAAATAGTATAAAGAAAACTCTTTGAAAAATCGCAACGGAAAAATATCACGGATCAAAATATAGATGATCAAAGAGTGAAGGTGTGAAAAAACTCCGAGGCTGTTGAACCTTAACATCTATAGTCGAAAAAATAACTCTGCGCAACAGTAAACAATTGAACGCCGAGGATTTGTGACAAGTTTTTAGATAAGACGGGTTATAGAAAAAGTTTAACGGCTAAACCATGTAGGGTTAGAATAATATTTTTTTTTACTCTGATTTGAGTATTTAGCAAAAACGATAGACAAGGAAGAGCCATCTAGATCCTTTGTTTATTATGTCTCCGTATCACTTCAATAAAATAAAATAATTTTTTAAAAAAATTATCACTTTTTAACACATTTATGAATAAAACACATAATTTTAAATAATACAAATAAGTGGTAACGTCTTATACTCCAACACGAAATAAGAACAAACAGACGGTCTGGATTCAAGTAAGACAGAAATAACATAATCCACCGATGTCTCGAGTCTCTCAAGAAATACAAGACAGAAGGAAAACGCCACAGACACATTTATTTTTCAGATTCCTTGTAAATTGTAATAAGGTGTGATACGAAATTAAATCCTTGGTCTAATGCTATAATTGACATATTTAAGAAACTCCCCGTCAGCTTCGAGCTTGTCCATAATTTCCGGTTTCAAGCAGACGTAGGCCTCAATTCCGTCCCCGCGCTTGTCGGAGTCAAAGAGCATGACGTCGTTGTCGTAAGTCAACGCCGCCGAGCTGACCCAAGAGGGCTCGCCCCACCCGAAATCGGTGTCGTAGAAAGGAAACCGACACACGCTGTTGAAGCTGTACTCGAGAAACTCGCCGCCCTCCGAATTTACCCTCGCGATTTCTTCCGCCACGCGCTTCAAATTCCGGTCCTCGCCGGACTCCCTAATCTCCTCCACAAACTCCTTGTCCACGCTCCTTATCTCTCGCCTAATCCTCTCCGCGATTTCCCCGCCGTCGGCGATGATGACGTCATCGCTGCCGCGGAGGAACGTGGTCGCGTCGCGGCATAGGTTTCCGAAGGAGTTCTCCGGGAGCGGCGGGTCGAGCTTCGGCCGGATATTCACCGGGTGGGCCACCATGACAACTCTCTCTCTCCCGTCGGCTCGGATCTCGAGTGAGAGAAGGCGGGAGAGTAGGAAAACGGACAATGCCTCGACCCGCGAAGCCCAACCGCCGTACTTTGCCCTAATGGCCTCGATCGCCGGCGAGGCGAACGAGAACATCTTCGACGTGACCGTGCTTTTGCCGATGGATAAGATCGGGTCGAGTACGGGCTCGTCCCGGGGAGGGAAAAGCTCTGCCGAGACGAACTGGGGCTTTTGGACGGCGGCGATGGTGTCGCCGCGGGAAAGAGCGGCCCAGGATTTGACGAAGGCGATGAGAGAGAGACCGTCGCCGAGCTGGTGAGAGACGCAGATTCCGACCGCCACGCCTCCGCCGGAGGAGAACGTGTTGAGCCGGATTCCGACGGGGAACTCGTTCGGCTTGTCGACCTCGAAGGGAAGGAGCTTCGAGAGCTCGCTAGGGTTAGGGTTTCTCGTCACCTCGGAGAGCTTGTTGGGGCTCGAGAGTCGGGCCTCGGAGAAGGAGATTCCCTCGTCGTTGCACTCGACGAACCGGTCGTCTCTCACGCGGCCGGCGAGCGGGTAATACAAGGCTAGGGCCTCGGGGAGAGACCTCTTCATTCGGCTCGACATCTCGCCGATCATCTCGGCCTCATTCAGCTCGTAGAAAAAGATTAGCGGATTGTATATTTTGGGAGATATTTGATCGAGATAAGAGAGTGTGTAGTGACGAAGATGGTCGGGGGTTTGAGACGACGGTTTGATGATCTCTTCGGAGGAAACTTCCACCTCAATCTTCATTTCAATCAAAACTATATTTGAATATGTAACTTGGAGTTGTATATATGTTTACTGATTGGCTATATTAGGTTCTTTTATGTAGACTGAGAATTGGATCTCATTTGAAGAAGAATGATAAGTTTGATTGGCAATGGGCGCGCATATAATAAACAAATGATGCTTTAATTCATAAAGCTTTCACTGATATAGTTTTACTAATTTAAAATGGGTGCGCGAATATGGCTTTCACGTGGTATATATTTAATGGTCTTAGGTGCCTTATTTTTGTAAATGTGTGTGGATTGTTTGTGTCTTCAATGTCTTGTATGGGACTATGGGTATCAGTGTGCTACAGTCTTACTACTTTTTAATTAGTTTATGTTAGAATATGGGTTTCCTGTGGTATTTATTTTGTGATCTATGCTAGATGACTTTTGTTAGGTGGCTTATTTTTAAATACGTGTTAGGTGATTTTTTTTTAATTACAATGAGTTAGGCATGTGCAGGGACAAAAAAATCTAAAATTTTAAGATGGATATACTTAATTTTTTTTTTTAATGACGAAAATACTTAATATTACATTCTAATTTCACCGTTACTTTGACCATTAGTCCACAATCCTGTAATACCTAATAATGTTCTATCGGCGAGAGACCGACGCCACAGACTATGTAAAAGACGGGGTTCGAGATCTGGTCCACTTGATAGCTCAGAATTAGAATCATGTCTTACTCGTTGTGGCTCAGGTCAACGTCCTCAAAAACATATTTTTGCTGGCATGCGAGTCCAAGAACAGAGACCAAATCAAAGAACAAAAATAAAATAGAGCATGGCTTGCGAATCCCAATTTTTTTTTCTCCTGCAAATTGCTCTAGTACTCAATTTCTCTCGTAGTGTTGGATTGCAGATATCAATCTTGTACCTAGAAGACTTGTGCTAAAAAATAAAAAAAAAAACAAAAATCCCGTATTAGATTCAATTAAGTTTGCTTATCTGAAGTTAATGTGAAATTTTGTATCTGAACTTTGTTTATCTTTTCCATGGAATGTTATTATAATGAGGTTTTCAAAATGGTCTGATTGAAGAAGCTTTGGAAATAATGAAGAAGATGGAGTATAGCTCGTGATGTTGTTACATGGAATTCTATGTTCTGACTTTTTCATGTTGAAACCATTTTTGTTTTTGTTTACTTTTTTTGTTTTTTGTTAATGTTACTTAAAACGAGAGAGAGAGAGAGAGAGAGAGAGAGAGAGAGAGAGAGAGAGAGAGAGAGAGAGAGAGAGAGAGATTTATTTTTAATTATCAAATAAAAAACTGATAAATCTAGACCGCTGATTTGAAATAGATAGCAACGGTGCAACTAGAATGTAACGTTAAGTATTTTCGACGTAAAATAAATAAATAAATAAATTAGTAGTAAAGTATATCAAACCCAAAACACGGGGTATTTTGTCACCATTTCATGCTTGTAAAACTGGAGATTGTTTTATCGGCAAGATCGACTATAAAAATCTTATAATAATATGTCGCGGATTGACCTATTTAAAGAAGAGTATTTTTGGAATTTTAAGTTTGTATCTACTAGCCTTAGTTTCTCTATGTATAATGTGTCGGTGTTCTTTGTAAATCACAAGAGAGATTCTGAATACGACATATGGGTTAATATATAGTGAAATTTGGAGCGACAAAGTGAGTGAACCACAATAAATTCATGTTTTTTTTTGTTTTTTTTGTTTTTTTTATTTTTAAATGTTGTAGAATTTGCAAAAAAAAAAAAATGAGTGAAAGACTATAAATTTGTGTTTTATTTTATTATTTTTATGTTAATTATTTTTAAATTAGGTAAAATTTGTGGCCCAAATTCTAATATGTGTTTCGAGTGTAAATCAATATTTAAGATGTACTTTAAATTAAAATTCGATGTAAATCCCTTAAAAGGAAGCCTAAATTAAATATTTAAGATATATCTAGCTAAGAAGCTTTGATTTTCTATGGAAGAAAAATAGTCATATATTTTTATTTAAACTAAAAAAACCTTTTTAGTAAGAAGTAGATATGAAATCCGCAGCTAGAACATTGATGATACAAAAAAGAGTTTGTTAAAGCCAACCACGATTTGAGGTAAAAGAAAATGCTTCCCCGAGCCAACGTATGGGCTACTAGGCTACTCTATGATGCATTGCAAACTGGAGTACCATTTGTGGAAAATTGGGATCGTCGTAAGGAAAATGGACGTAAATTTTTTATTTTATTTTATTTTTTTTTTTTTTTTTTTTTTTTTTTTTTTTTTTTTTTTATCGTAATGGCATAACAAAAAGTGTTAGTAATATTATTAATAATATTGATAGGAAAAATACAAGACACATGCAAGGAAATTAAAAAGAAAATAAACCGGAACAGAAACAGAAAACAAGGAAAGGTCGAGGCCCGTTTGACGGTTTCCTTGAAGCTTTTATCGCCCTCCCACGGGTGCTGGATTTCGTGAGCGAAAGCCTCCCAGGATACAACGACTTCAAGACGAGCAATGCACCACAAAACTCGGCTTCGGCGAACTAGAACCAGAGCGTCAGAACCTATCACCAGACTACAAAACAAAACAATTTCAAAGAGAGGGAGAGAGGAGTGTTTTTGGATGTTTTCGAATGAGAACCCAAGCCTTGCTTTTATAGCCATAATCCTGAGCGAATTTGAACAAGAAAACGCCCAGAGTAATAGCACTTGAAGGCAGGCACTTAATGCTCCAGAATTAAACCACACGTGAATGCACGTCAGTTAAGAACGTGAGCAGCCTTGGAAGCTCGCTCAAAAACGTCTCCATTAAGTCTCCAGAATAAAGGCACGTAATTCATTTATCCCATGCAGAATAAATTAATTCCCAACATAACACAAAAGTTATGTTATGGAATTAAAAGAAATCGTAAGTGAACACCGAGACATTCCCGAAACCCGGGCCCGGGCCCGGCTCGGCCCGGCGGCGGCGCGCGTGTGTGTGTGTGCGCGCGTGAGGGATTAAGAGATAACCCACACACACTCTCCTCTCTTGCACTTGCTTGACCACTAAAGAGAGAGGATGGTATATAAACACTACCACAACACACTTACCCAACCCATGTGGGACTTTTGCAATTCACTTTATTTCCACATGACTAATGTGTTCTTTAAGCATACTTTGAGCATCAATTTCTCATTCATTATAGTAATGATTTTGGCAAATAAATAATCAATCTTATACCCAACGCAACGAGGAATAAGAATACGCAAGAATTAACAAATTCCGATAAGTGGACCCTACTCAAATATTAGCCACAAATCATCCATTTACTTGTAAATAAAGCTTATTATTTACAATTCTTCCAACAAAAAGGACCTAGTGCTTTGCCAATCAATACTTGAATCAAAATCACTTTTTGATCTTAAGATTGTGAGTAATCATTTTTAATAACTATTAGAAGAGTTTGTTATGAAAAATGCCGTATGACTCTTCTTTTATTGTTAGTTATTACATGACAAGTATAGAATCATAACACATCATATAGAGAAAGAGATGTATGCTTCATTTCGTTGATTTAATCAATCATTAAAAAAGTTTGCCTTGAACAAGGACTTATCACTTAAGTAAATACATCACTCAATAATTACTTGTAGGCACAAGTGCCAACAGCTGCTACAAAGTCATGTATACGTACGTTCTCGATATTAATGCTAGTGATATTTAGGATATGAGATCGAGAGATATAAAAATCCCGTATTAACATAGGTTGTTCGATGCTCGTGAGAGTTTTAGCGATAATAAGGCGTGAGTGTGATGAGCAAAGTTAGGACCAACAAATCATGTGTAAATTTTAAAAATTCTGAGCACAGGAAAAATTAGTGAGGCCATAGCTCATACCCATTCGCTAGCTTTTTTTAATTTTTTTTAGTTTAGTTTGTCATTTTTAGATAATAACCACCTTTGTTCGTTTTGAGTTCAATTTGTTGCTTGCTTGTTTATTTCTCGGTTAAACGTACATAGTATACATGGGATCGACTCTTACTTACAAATTACTTCTTGAGCGACTACGTGTACTTGCGTACGAAGATATCGCCAGCGGTTGATGTTATTGCGGACGTCTAGCAGCTCCTCCAAGGGTTCAATGGTGGGTCTTGTCGTTATATGTTGTTAGGGAGATGCAGTGAAAGCCCAAGATAAATTATAAACCACAACTGTTGATTCGCACACGAATGTCAGTCAATAATGCTTCCACAAACTTATAATTCGATAGATCACAAATACCAGATTAATGGCATCTTGAACTCGTTGATTCACAAAAAATACCGACTAAACAAGGAAATTGAGAGAACTCTCATTTATTATTTTCTCATTAATCAAAATCTTCGTCTGACTAAGGAAGGTTGCTAGACTTTATAGGAGACCTTGCAACTTTTTACAAATCAAAATCGAAAGGTCTTACAATATGAAACCGGAAGTCAATAATAAACAGATACAATCAAGATGAACTTAAGAGCCAATAAAAAAGGAACTGAAATTGGAAAAAAAAAATGGCCCAAAATAAAGATGCAATTTAATTTACAGATTAGTACTTTCATTTAAAAGTTTAACATTTTAATCCCTTTGATATACCATTTAAATTTGATTTTTTTTTATTAGTTATCGGAAATTATCGGAAATCTTAACATCCATTAAGCCTAACGGAATTACCACTTCTATTAAACTTCAACAGGCAAAGAATTACCTTACTAAAGTGCCACTTTCAATAAGCCACGTAAGACTTTTTAACGGTACCGAAAGTGGCACTTCCTTTCGATGCATGAGGCAGGAACACCGCATTCGATGAAAATATAAAAAGTTTTATACGAAGGGAAGTCCGAGTTGCAAGATTTTTTTTGGTCTTTGGGTATTGCAATACCGATTTTACAAGCCTGCTTTTAAAGACTTTAGATAGTAAAATAATATTAAAAATTGGGATACAAGTCCAAATTGCACAACAAAATTAAATACGTGATTTAGACAAAAAAAAAAGCATAATACGTGATTCAGACTTCGATTTTAAAAAAAATTGGTACCAATCAATGACGGAGCTAGAATGTTTAATTAGGTGGGACAAATTTGATTAAATAAAAAAAAAAATATCTAAGGTGTGTGTAAGAAAATAAAATATGTTTGAGGGGTAAATATGAAAAAAATTATAAGGTGGGACAAATTTGATTAAACTTTATAAAAAAAAATTAAGGAGTGTGTAAGAAAAACAAAATATTTTGGAGGGTAGATATGAAAAAAAGAGCAAATGCCAGTAAAAATACCTATTGTTTTCGTGTATATCTATTTTGCTACCTAAACTTTTTTTTCCACGGAAAAACTACATAATCTCTTGTTTTTGTGTTGCCGTTACTACAAGCACCGTTTAGTGTAACAGAAGTCCACGTGTACCCGAGTGAAATGAATTGGGTCAAATTTTAAACAAAGAATTCGATTATATAATGGGAAGAAAACTAAATATTAATCCCAAATTAAATTGTTCCCGAATTTGAAAAGCCGTAGGTTTTTCTCTTCTGATTCAATTTCTTCGCCGCGATAATGAATGAACATCAATTTTCGTCGTCGTCTGCAAGTAGCAGCAGAAGCTCGAATCGCGCATCGAGTCGACCATGAGACTTGCAGAAAAGAGGAGACCAATTTCTCACGAATTCCACTTTTCAGTCCAGAGCCGAGGGGACTTGCAAGTGTGGTGTTCCATTGGTCTAGAGGACGTCATGGACTGACTTGAACCTTGGCAGGAGATTCATTAGCTGCTACAAGAAAGTTGTAAGTTTTTTTTTATGGTCATTTTGTGCTTGTGGTTTCTGGTTGGATTGACACTGAAGGTGGTCTATTTTTTTTGTTTGTTAGAGTAAAGGTGGGTGCACTAAGTTTTTCTAGTTTGACACTAAAATGTGATGCCGATCGAAGCAAATAATTTCAGGTCTACTTAGACGTATAAATGAGTTGGAATTGGAGAAGAAGCAAGCATATCAAGCGTTAGAAAACCTGGAATTGGAATTGGAGAAGCACGCTATTCAAGTATCGACTAGGATAACATGGAAAGTAGTTGGAACTAGGATAGCATGTGTGATGATGTTTCGTGTGTTTTTTTGTATCATGTGTGTGCTTCTTTTGTGAACTAAAAAGCTTCAAGTATGTTCAATTGGAACTAGGATAGTATGATGAATTTGCTTAATTAGAATTTGTGTGTTTAATGTGTGTGCTTCTGTTGTGAACTAAAATGCTTCAAGCTTATTTGGTATCATGTGTGTTTAATCATAATTTGCTTTTTGTAATCAGAATTGGTATTAATGTAATGAAAAAATGCCTGTGTAGTTGCCTTTGCACACGCCTACAACAACTGCTTAAGAAACAATCCAGAATGTTTGGCCTTGAAATTGGAATGTAAATGTCTAACACAAAACCTGAATTCTGCACATGGAAACAAATCAACTAAAGCCTTCGCTAAACCTTTTTGCCGATCACTCATCATAGTGAATCCGGTCGAGTTCATAATCTGAAGATCTTCGCTAAAAAGCATCATAAACCAGGTCCACGTTTGTGTATTTTCCTTCTCCATTATAGCAAACACAATTGGAAACTAAGAGTTATTCAAATCAATGACAACAGCAGCTAGCAACATACCCTTACAATAGCCCTTTAAAAAACACCCATCAAAACAAATCAAGGGCCTGCAACCCTTATTGAATCCGTCCTTGCACGCTTTCAGGCAAATATAAACTCTCTCAAAAACCCTTTTATCAACAACCATAGTTGTTTTCAATAGAGCAGTGGTACCTGGATAATTTGTTGTTGTTAGTTGCTTGCAATAATCATCCAGAATCCGGTATTGGTCACTCAATGATCCCTCTAAAGCGTCTTTTGCTGCCTTCATTGCTTTGTAGAACACATTCGATGACACATTGCAGTACTTTGCCGCAGAAGCTAATTCCTTGAAACTCTGATAGTCCAAATTCGGGTTGAGCCTGAATTGCTCGAAGAAGCGATTGGCAAGCCACGTACTTGTCACGTGCTTGTTATCGAAGACAATACCGCAGTCGTGCTTATCAACTAGCGTACTAATCCTCACCGTCTTCTTGACTGAATTCAGAACCCTAGCATACAGAACTCATTTGCACCCTAGCCCTAGGCATTTGGCTCTGACTCGTTTCGAGTCGTTATAAAAACGTACTTCATTTCCCTATTAAATTTTATGAACTCCTCTTCCAATATCTTCCTCAGATGGTCCGTTGTGGAAAATTTCATACCTAGCATAAACTTGAAATTTGAAAGACTTCCACGTGGGTTGAACTCCTTGCTCGTCTTCCTCGTCTGATTGACCTCGTCGCCGTCGCTATGCAAGCTTTCAAGGTCACTCTCATCCCTATATCCATCAGAGTTCTCACCTCCGACGTCATTACATAATTGGTTCACGGCGGCCCACCATTGTTGAGGGTCCTTCATGTTCCGCAAATCATCTACGTGCTCTCCCTGGTCGCGATACTCTTCCTCTACGAGCTCGACATCTTCAACATCGACTGGTTGTGACTCTTCCTCCATTGTTGAAATTTGGGAATTTAGGGTTTCTGATTTGGGAATTTATGTTCGTCGATGTTTTTATGCTCTTTGTTTTAATACGAACCCTCTTTTAATTCAATTTATTTGTTTTTCATTTTTATTTAATTTCTCATTCTATTTACAAATAAATAATTACAAAATACACTCTACTTAAAGCCGTTAAATTTTGACCATAAAATTGGTGCTTGTAGTAATGGCAACACAAAACTAAGAGATTAGGTAGTTTTTCCGTCCTAAAAAAGTTTAGGTGGCAAAATGGATGTACACGAAAACAATAGGTATTTTTACCGGCATTTCTTCGGAAAAAAAATAATATAATTTTGGGCTAAAATATAAACTTTTGAGGTAAAATTTGTAAATTTATAAGGGGCGAGTAAGAAAAAAAATTCACGAGGGGCAAGTGAAAAATTATATAAATTTGAGCTAAAAATATAAAATATTTAAGTAAAAATTTAGTTTTTTTATTTAGGATTACAAATTCAATTTTTAAAAGTTTTGGGGAGCATTGATCCACCCAAAGCATAAACTGCTTCATCCATTGATACCAATGTGACTATTGACACTGGTGAAGACCTTGTTCTGATACATGATATATTTTAAATTAATTGTCATTTATAAATAATCAAATACATACAAAAAAAAATAAAAAAAACTAAACATTCATTTAATTTTTAAAACTTAAATCTATTTTCTTAAAAGGAGCCTCAATTTGGACTTTTACTCACTTAGCCTTAAAATAATTAGTTAGGGATAGAGTTAAGTAATGTTGAGGCCAGAGGCTAGAATTAGTATTATTAAAAATGTTAGCTTATAAATAAATATGAGCTGAGAATCAGTCAATTGAGGAGGCAATTAATTGGGGTCTGTCGAGTACCCAATTTTATCATGTATTCTTCACCGTTCTTTTTTTTTCTTTTCTTTTCTTTTCTTTATTATAAAATCAAGTCACAGTATCATATAGGGAAAAGTGCTAGTTCTGGATGGATAAGTCCAGCTCACCCAGAAAGACGAATGTGCCTACCGGGAGATGATCACCCACGTTCCCTTCCCCAAAAATATCCACCTTCACTGTTTTTTATTTGAGAAATTGTGTCATTTGTCGCCAATTTCATAACATTTTCTCACTTTCCATCAAAAGATTAATTTGGTCCAAAATACCACT
This sequence comes from Urtica dioica subsp. dioica, assembly GCF_054948205.1. Taxonomy (NCBI): domain Eukaryota; kingdom Viridiplantae; phylum Streptophyta; class Magnoliopsida; order Rosales; family Urticaceae; genus Urtica; species Urtica dioica. Next base: position 35,064,238 of record NC_142760.1, read on the forward strand.
TTCTATATCAACAATATTGATATCTATTTTTGCCCTTCATTATTAGATGTCAACATTATTGACATAGATGTCAATATTATTGACATAAATAGTAATATTTTAGGCCAAATTAGTCTTTTGGTAGAAAGTGAGAAAATGTTATGATATTGGTGACAAATGAGACAATTTTTCTTTTAATTATTCATTTCTTCAATTTGTTATTTTTATAGAATTTGTGGGGGGGATAAAATTACTTTTTTTTTCCTTATTCTTACTTTATTATTTACATTCTTAGCCTAATATTATATTGCTTTTTTTCATACCATGGGTGGAGTTTCAAAAATAATTTTTAGGGGATAAAAGTCTCATGTCAATGTAATGTAGGACACAAAAAAAATAAGATAGATTTAAAGAGTTAAAAATATTTTTTTATATACAAAATAGTATGCTAATATTAAAGTTATTCAAATGGATCAACCTCCCGACCGACGGGGGTATATATATGTATGTAGGTACATGTAAATATCATACAATTTAGGTTAAAAGTGTACAAATTAGTTTAAAAAATTAAAGGTAAAATTTTCAATTTTAAAATATTCTAGGAGGGCATATGTCCAATGGTCCAAATCTGGCTTTGCGACTGGCCCTCCGCCAATAAATATTTCATTGGATCAAAATAATTATTTTGTTTTCGGTATATCTATTACTTTTTTTTTTGGAGTACCTAAGTCAATTATTTGGTGCAATATATACCAGAATTCACTAGCCAAACTCAGATCGCACAGGCGTTTTGATTGGCTACTAGGTTCTCGTTGTCGAGGGTGGCGATGGATGGGTTCTTAAGGAAATTTCTCGCCATGCTTCAGTGGATCACATCGATATATGCGAAATCGACAAGATGGTTATTGATGTAATAAGTAGTTATAGCTCGGACCACGATCCTCTATGCATAATTATCCGCCTCAAACTAGCTAGTAGCTTGTGCTCACTAATGATCTTCTCTTTTCAAGTGTCTAAGGAGTTTTTTTCCAGAGCTTGCCATCGGATTTGAGGAATCACGTGTCCATCTTCATATTGAGAATGGTACGCTTGAATGTCTTTCCTTACCTTTGATGGACTTTGATATAGTTTTCGTCAAATATTGGCAGCGGTTAAATTTTTGCAGCGTGCACCTAAAGGGAAGTACGATGCTATCATAGTTGATTCCTCGACCAGTAGGTATGTCCACATTGCTACTTTTGTGGTATATATTGGCCATTTTTCTTTTTGACTTGGGTAAAGTTTAAAATAAGGGAAAATAACACATTTATACCCTGTGTTTTAGTGAAATGTCGAGTTTAACCCTCAGTTTTCAAAAATGTCGAGTTCATATCCTATGTTTAACTAAAATGACGAAATTATACCCTCTATTTAACTAAAATGATGAAATTATACCCTGAAATAGACAACAGTGTCACAAATATTCTTTTTATTGATTTTTCATTGACGTTGACTATAATATTTATAATATAAACACCAATTATCTTTATTCATACGCGCCATATATGTAATTTATTTAAAAACTAAAAAATAAACAACAGTCTCTTAATCGTGAAGAACACAGAAAGAGGCAAGGGGTAAACATCGATAGTTGATAGTCATCAAAATCGCATATTCGAACAGAGAATCCAAGATTTAGAGTTACAATTCGAACACGGAATGAAGTCATTTTTTAGGCGGTATGAGTTTTATTATTTAATTTCAATTTAAGGCTATTTTTATTTCAAAATTGAGAATTTGGAAATTATGGTACTGATTTAGATTTGATTCGGTTTTTCTTATATAAGAGTTAATATCAATGAAAGGGAGATTTGTGACGCTGTTATTCATTTCAGGGTATAATTTCGTCATTTTAGTTAAACAGAGGGTATGAACTCGACATTTTTGAAAACTGAGGGTTAAACTCGACATTTCACTAAAACACAGGGTATAAATGTGTTATTTTCCCTTAAAATAACGATACTGGTACAATTATATTGAGATGTGATATCGATTATGGATGAATATTTCATAATTATTTGAATTATCGATACCAATTTTAACTGTCCTATTCAGTGAAACATTGGATACCGATGGGATTTTTATAAAATAATTATTATCAATGTTAAAATAATAACTGTTTATTATTCGTGATTATTGACCAAATTGAAATATTGATGAGCTTATCGATAAAAATATTATTTTTCTAACAATTTCAATTCTTATGATTTGCATAAATTAAAAGAATCAGCTATATATCATTATTGTCGGTTATTTTATTTTTGAATTTCAACTAGATATTAACTACATTCTAAACCTCATACTGGTATCTGGTTTCATTAACTAACTTTTTATAGAAACTCCTTCTATTTCACTACTACAAATACAGTTTTCCGGTGCGGATGACTTTTGGGTGCGACTTTTCGCACCTAAAAGTCGCACAAAAAAATACTTTCGGGTGCGACAAGTCGCATCTAAAAGACATTGAAGTAACTAAAAAATTTCGCTGATCTTTTTAAATTTGGGTTCGAAAAGTCACACTCAAAAGTTCATTTCGCACCCAAAAGTTAGTCAAAACTTTTGGGTGCGACTTAGTGGTACCCAAAAGTCCAGAAATTTGAGCGGCATGATTTTCCCCCACTTTTTCTACGTGGCATACCCTTTTTTTAATTTATGTTCATTATCTTTGGGTGCCACTTTGTCGCACCTAAAAGTCCAATTCAGATCTTTGGGTGCGACTTTGTTGCACCGAATGAGACTTTTGGGTGCGACAAAGTGCACCTAAATTCTAGGTATTTCTATCAAATCAATTTTTTCACTTCGTCTTCTTCATTTCTCTCTGCCTCTCTCACTTTTTCCCTCTGCAAAATCTTCAATCTCTGACCTCCACAGCCCAAGTTTCTTCATGAACTCCACGGCCACATTGGAGCTTGCACAACGCCTTCACCGGAGTCGCAGAAATTTCTTGCCTTCACTAGAGTCTTGCACAGCGCCTTCATTGGAGCTTCACTAGTGTTCAGGCGTGCTTCATCGACTGACCAATCTGGTAAGTGTTCTCTTTCTCTTTCTCTTTCTCCCCGATAGTGACTGATCTCCAGCCTCTCGTCGCCACAGAGACACGGACGTGCTTCACCGGAGACGAGCCGAGTCACAGTCTTCACCCTTCACCCTTCGTGCGTCCCGGCTGAAGATCGAGACCGAGTCACAGTCTCCACGACCCAACTCCACGAATCACAGACCGGTAAGCCTGCTTGTGATTCAAGCGATTGGAAGTTCAGTCAAGCTATTTGCTTGTTTCACAGACGGGTCTGAATGTTATTTCATATTGTAAACGTATTATTTCAGTTTTTAATTCTTTAAATTTCAGACCACTGGAAATTTTATTAAAGTGATTGTGTGTATTTTTTATCAGGGTAATTTCAGAGGCATAATTGTTGAGGATGTTTGTGATGTTATTGTAGAGCCTTCTCCAGTGTGGTGCAGAGCCTTCTCTGTGCTTCTCTCCGTTGCTGCTCTCAGTTCCGGCCGATAATCTCTCTCTCTCTCTCTTTCTCTCTCTTAGTGTACCTCTCAATCTCACTTTCTCTCTTCCTCTCAATCAAACAACCTTCCATAGCCATCACTGTTACTGCAGTCATAACTATAGAAGGGGGAGATTGGAGACATGAAATCATACATTACATCACGACTGGTACGGTCCCATCCGACAAAATGGCGAAACGCAAACTCGTACTAAGAAGTGCAAGATTCTGCGTGATAGACGGGAACTTGTTCAAAAGAAGCTTCGCATGACCATATCTTAAGTGCGTCGGGACAGATGAGTCAAAACGAATCCAAGAATACGTAAACGATGGAGAATGCGAAAACCACGCAGGCGGAAGAGCACTCGCCATCAAAATAAAGAGGCAAGGCTACTTTTGACCGACTATGTTGGCAGATTGCGAGGCATATTCGCGTCGTTTGAACCAATGCCAACGCCACACACCTAACATAAAAAGACCCGCAGAAGTCGTGACGGACAACGGGTCACAGTTTATATCCAAAAAATTCAGAACATTTTGCTACAACAATAACGTGGAACTGAGGATGTCAACACCACGATACCCTCAGGGAAACGGACATGCAGAGGCCGAAACAAGACAATCGTAAACTCCATCAAAAAGAGGCTCACGGCTAAGAAAGGACGATGAGCAGAAGAGTTACCAGGTGTGCTCTGGGCCTACCGAACCAGCCCGCGAAGACCGACCAAGGAAACTCTGTTTTCCTTAGTACTGTTGGAATTGATCTAGGGTTTAAGAAAAAGATTAAACGCTTCGGGAAGCGGCGGAATTTTAAAAAATTTCTTTTCAAGTAAAAACAGTTTTTACTAACCTAGACAAAGAGCAAGTACATGTAATTAAAACCTATTATGAGTATAGAAGTTTACTAACCTTTCTTGAAGCTTGAACTTTGTAGAAGCTTTTGGAAAGTTTGCAACGCTCGTCTCCTCGCAGCACGTCTCTCTTTCTTTCCTCGGCACCTCGAGCAACCACGATAGTTTCTATCACTAAATCACTCGAAATAAAAGGAATCAGTGAGTGTGCACTTTTAAACACTACGACTTAAGAACGAGTCTTGAAGTCGCAGAGCTAAACTCTAGGTCAAATGAGGACCTAGGTGCCAAAACAAAATCGAAAATAAACTAGAGAGAGAGAGAGGAGTTCGGCCAAAGTTCTAGAGAGAGAGTCTCTCAAATCTCTTAAACTTGGATGAATGAAATGTGAGGAATAAGGCTCCTATTTATAGGAGGAGGATTACCTTCAAAAGGTAGTTTCCTCTTTTCCTATTGCCTTGCACGTCCAACATGCCTCATGAAGGCTTAGGATTTGTTTCCTCATTTGATTTCCTCTTAGTTGGCCGAAAATGCACTTTCCTTCTTAAGGAAATTTGTTTCCCCTTTTTCTTTTGGCAAGTATCTTCATACATCAATGCACAAAATAAACTCTCTTTCCCACTATGGCATGAACGAAATTCAGCCTTATTTTCCTTGGGTTGGACGAAATTTGAGCTTCTAGAAGGAGCTTCTAGATGTTTCTTCATTTGTTCATGACAACATAAGAAAAGCCCATTAAGAATTTTCAAGTAAAATTCTATGAAATGAAATTAATCCTCAAGGCCCAATTACACTAATATGGCTGAGTAATATTTATTTCATTTGTCATCATATGACAATGTCAAAAAAATTTATTGACATTTTTTTTCGTCCTATGTCCAAAAAGACAAAAATACCCTTTTGACAATTTTCGTAAAACTGTCTCGTTCTTGTTTTGACTTAGCTTTCAGTTTAACTATTCCTACTCGATGTGATTCGTGACAGTGACCTCATGGACCCAAATGAACAAAGCTTGAGCTAAACACTTGGACTCAAAAGTTCACAAACCTTTTCCAAGTTCAGCTTAATGCCAACTGACTCCACTAAAGAGTTGACACTGAAAATCTCTCGGTTCAAATGAATTTATTTTCTACTCAAGAATTCACCTAATTATAATGAGCGGATCCACTGAATATTATCTATGCTACCCTTCATGAATGTCATCAGCTAGTCGGGATTTACTAAATTACCATTTTACCCTTCTAGCTGTTATTTCCTCAACTCCTTTGTCGCTTGTGAATAAGTTAGAAACAATGTATTGACGAGGAGCTAACAAGTCACATTGTTTCATCCAAAAGAGTCAGGACTCAATTTGGACACTGGCCAGTTCATTTATTCACACTCCAAGGAACAAAGCATGAGGTGACATACATTGCATTTCAGCAATCTTGTACATGAATTCCATATCTATGAGAACTTCACAAAGTTACTCATGACAGACTCACAACTTAGTACTTCACAAATAGGCCTTGTTCGGAATCACATAGTGAGTCCGAACTTTGACTTTCTCAAATGAGAATACTAAGGTGTGAAATGGCATGTCTCATTTCAGGATTAAGGTAAGCATGATGCAATTCATACATAGTGACTTCGAGACATAAGAGGTTAAATGGTTTGTTCTTATATTGTCTCTAGAAGTGCACTGGTCAATTCAGTACCTTCGGAAGATACCTAGAAGAACTATAGAGTCCCCAACTCTCAATGCCTCATAACCAGACATCATAGATTCTTCTAACAATCATACTGAGGTCAATAGTCCTTTGACCCTAAGATTGCGAATATATCGTTTTAAGCAAACTACGAAGAGTTTGTTCATGCAAATCTACATTTGTCTCTTCGTAAGTTGTTAAGTTTGTTTATGGACTAAAAGACTATGGTTTTATCATAAATCTTCAAACAAAGAAGATTGAATGAACGTTTCAACTTTTTATTAATGAACAAGCAATTACAAGCAAGAGTCTTCATAAGACTATATGACATCAAATGTACATATATAGACACTACTACTCTTCTTGTGGGCACCATTGACAACAAGTACATGGAGTCGAATCAGTCATCCCGGTCGAACACCAGGAGCAGACTCTAAGGACGATGCACGCACACCAGGATGAGCCAGAAAATGAACAATCACTATGCGATGCTTTGGATTTTATAGACGAAAAGCGGGAGTCGGCCTTGATACGGCTATCCCACTACAAACAGTCCATTGTCAGATTCTATAATAAGGGCGTAAACTCTAGAAAATTCAAAATAGGGGACTTAGTCCCCGAAAAATATTTCAAAACACTGCCGGGAAACTAGGCGCAAATTGGGATCTTATAGAGTCACCAAGATCACGCATCCCAGCGTTTATGAACTTGAAACACTTAACGGAATCCCGGTTTTAAGATCATGGAACGTCTTGAACCTTAAAAAGTACTACTGCTAAAACCAGTAAGAATCGAACTACGTCCGACTTGATCCCTACAAAAAGGTACGTAGGCAGCTTTTCTTCGCAAAGGCGCAATCTCACAGATGGCGCCAAATTGTTGATGTCGATTTCGGGATCGTCAACAATCACAAATTATAATATAGTATTTGATTTATTTAAATATGGGTCTCAGAAGACTTCGTATAAGAAACAAAAATTTTATAAAAAAAAAATGAATAAAGGCGAACAATAGAACGTAATACTTTATTGATGACCAAAGATATTACAAAGGGCGAAGCGTCGAACTCTAGTGGGCGAGCTCAACAATAAGCCTACACAATTATCTCCAATTTTTATTTATTATTCGTATTCTCATTGTTGAGCTCGCCTACTAGAGTTCGACACTTCGCCCTTTGTAATATCTTTGGTCATCAATAAAGTATTACGTTCTAGTGTTCGCCTTTATTCAGTTCTTTTTATAAAATCTTTGTTTCGTATACGAAGTCTTCTGAGACTCATATTTAAATAAATCAAATACTATATTATAATTTGTGATTGTTGACGATCCCGAAATCGACATCAACAATTACCTAATTTTTTTGTAGTTTGAATAATAGTTTGCTAGCTATTTGGCTTTTAAAATAAAATAAAAATAAAACTATCATTCGATGATCATAAACTTAAGTTTATGTGATTTGTCAGTATTTATTTTAGCTTTTCAATATTCTTAAACTAGTCGTAAAATGGGTATAATAACACTTAATCATTTTGATTATTTTAACACATTATTTAATATTATTAAGAGGTAGTCTCTTTATAACTATAGAGTTTTTTTTTTTTTTTTTTTAATATAATATTTTTCGCCATCAGTTTGTATCTGCACTTTCACACTATTTCCGAGTTTCGTTGGCAATCGGAAAATCCTTCAACATGGCTCCGAAGCCGAAAAAAATTGACACATCTATTGACAAATCTATTACTAAATTATCATTATCATGTCACTTTACCAAAATCAACAAAAAAACAAATATTGATGCATGCATCTATGACTAAAGTATACCATTCTCATGCCACTTTATCGAAATAAGCCAAATAGTAAATATTGACATATCTATTACTAAAGAGGAATGCTATTTGTCACGAGTCCGATCTTTGAACGATCCATTGAGCATGTGACAACTGGACCAATTTTAAATAATTTTTGGTGTTTATCACTTTTTGGGGGGTGAGTCGTCAGTCGTCCCCTCGTGACCAAAATCATTTCTGATTACTAAATTGTTTATGCAAAAATTCTTATACCATTTTATCTATATCAACCCTTGACCAAAAAAAAAAAAAAAAAACTTTTTGTTTCCTTTTTTTACCCTTTCATTTTTCACTCTTCTCGGCCAAGTCGCCCAAACAGAGGCCCTAATCTCCGTGCTGACTTTGCCGCCATCTCTGCCGAAAGCCATAAACTCCTTGCACCGCCTCGCACGGCTCTCGAAGCACGACCCGGCCATGCGCTCCCGTCTAGCCGAGTCCGGCGCCGTGGCCGACGTCCGGGGCCGGTCATAGCCTTAGGCCACGTAGGCCTCAATTTTTTAGCGAAAAAAAGGCCCAAATATTTTTCTTCATTAAAGAAAAAAAGAAGCCCTCAAATTATATGAATAAATTGCCTCAAGTCTTTGGGAAAAGAAGCTATGCCAAGACCCAATTCTTTTATAATATAAAGCGCTAGTGTTTTTTTTTTCATTCTTGCCTAAGACCACATAATAGTTTGGACCGGCCCTGTCTCCGTCCTAACCTGCATTGACAATGCAGGTGAAAGCCTCGACGACGATGCCAAGAGATAGGTCTCGTTGTCGAGAACTCGATTGGGCGGTTCGTGGCTGCGCTCGACACAGAGAGTTTCGAGAGTTCACAGTCAGAAATGGAAAAGTACTGCGACATTTTGACTGCGTTCCAGACAAACTCTGTGCTCTTCGCTGCTGTCATTAGAGCACTTTCTTCTTCATCTCATTCTCATCTCTTCAAGGTTTCTCTCTTCTTCACTTCTTCATAATTGCATGTCTCTTTTTTTTTTTTTTTTCCTTTTTCTGATTAATCATTTTTATTTGTTCCAGCTTTCACTGCAAAGGAAACAGCTCTCTCTCACCTCGTTTCCACACTTCTCTAATAACCTTCACCGCCGCGATCTCCGATACCGTTAGCTTTTTTTTTTTTTTTTTTTTCCTAGTGAAAATGTGAATTAGCGGACATAGATTGGGACAGCCTGGGATTCGCATTCGTTCGACGGACTTAAGAGGTTCAATGGAATTTCGGAGCAATTAAACAACCCAAATGATGGTATTTTTGGGATCACTGATTGAAAAATTCAAAAGTGTCTCTCCTTCTTTGTTCACAGAATCGGAAAGCTGACCTAATGATCCATATTCTTTGTAACGAATCACTGTAATGAGAACTTGTACATGTCGGTCGGTGATAAGGGATAATTTTGTTCTCATAGGCTTGTTTTGCTTTTGACTTTGGTTGAATGGTAGTTGTCTTTTCAGATTTTTTTTTCTCTGCTTTTTTTTTTCTTTTCTTTTTTCTTTTTATGGAATGAAGAAACGTGGAATATGTAAGAGAAGTTGGATTGGATTTCACTAGCTCCATCGTTAGCTCTTCTTATGATTCATTTTCCACGTTTTCCTATATGCATTTACCTAATTTTGTGACCAATCAATCACAAAATTTTCTTATTCCGTGAAAAAATTAGACACAAAATTCTCTAATTTGAATTCCGTGACCGATTTCACTAAGAATATTATACTCTCTTAGTAAGTCATTTGATAATAGATATGTCAAATCTTGCTTTATGCTTAATTTTGGTAAACTATCATTGGGTAATATTCGTGTCAATATCCTTAATATTAATTATAAAAATTTGATTAAAATAATGTTGGTTCGTTAAAAAAAATAAACAAATAATTATCTTTTCAACCTTTGGTACCACCTCTAGCCATGAAAAAATGAAAAAGAAAAACCATTAGTTAGACTTGGAGAAATGTAACATGACTATTATACATACACAAAATTTTAACTCTCACGGTAACTGTGTTACCGTAGATGTAATCTGCTATATATACACAAGAATCGAAGAATATCAATTGTCATGTATCTAAAATAATGTAGGTTAGAACCAATTAAGTAGTGACAAATTAGTAATTTTAACCAGTGAAAAATTTGTAATTTTAAGTGTAATTTTAAGCATTGATAATTTTTGTAAATTATTGTCTTTTTAAGGTGTCTTTGCTAAATTAGAGTGACATTTTTGTAATATCTTGGAATGATAAGTTATATAATTATAAAAATTTAAGGGATATTTTCGTCATTTTATTATAGACGTAATAGTAATTTGAGTCTGTGTGAACCAAGGATTAAAATCTCGCGCGAGATGGGGGTATCTCGCGCGAGATCTCGCATTTTTAAGAAGTGCGAGAGGGGTATGTGAATATCTCGCGAAATGTATTAAATCTCGCGAAATCTCGCCAAATTTCTCGCAACTCCCTTGATCTCGCGCGAGATCTTCATTTACCGTCCGTCGGATGTTCATTTTTGTGTAAATCTCGCCGTTTTCTGCCATTTCCGCGAGGTAAGTGTTCTTGTCTTATTTTTAATGTTTTTTAGTTGATTTTTGAATGGATTTTATGTCCGGTTTAGACTTTAAATATTGATTTTTGAATGGTTGTTAATGAAATTATGATGTACGAAGAAGAAGACATATATTTTTTATTTTTGAGTATTTGTTCACTTGATTTTATATGAATTTTTTATCATCCGAATTTAGGTAGTTATTTGAATAATTAGATGTTATTGTTAATGTTGATGTTGTTGTTTTGAAATGGTTTTTTTTAATCCGTATTTAAATATTTATTTTGTTGATTAAGATGTAATTTGTAATTAATTTGATCTTTAGAATTCTTTGTGTGAAATATTGAAAACTTTATTTTAAAATTTATTTTTTTGTGTATCCTAAATTTAAACAAAATCTTAATTAAAAAGTTGTTTAAATACCCCGCGGAATACCCTTTTTTGGGCGATATATCCCGCGGAATGTTGTTTATCACACGGTACGAGATACCCCAGACGTTCATCAAATACCACGAGATACCATGGTACGAGACGAGATACCCCAAAAATTAAAAGTGCGGTACGACCGCGAGATGCGAGATTTTAATCATTGGTGTGAACAATAGGAGCATATATTAATATATAATAATACGTCATAGGATATATTTATGTATTTGGATTTGGACATTGATGTCTATCCAAAAGCCTAAAGGTTTAATTAAAGATGGATGGTTACGTTACCAATTAAAAGTTAAAAACTGCACCTGCTACCAATTATTTGCATATTATTATTATTATTATTATTATTATTATTATTATTATTATTATTTTGCTCAAAATATGAATATTATATTACACATTGGATATATCGATCGACTTGAAATCTCATTTGCCAATAAAACTAAAGATCATCCAATCCATTTTTCACTATTTACTTTTATGTCTCCCAATGATTAAATCTAATAATTGTATAAAATAGTTCTTTAACTGCTAATAAATTTCTCATTTATATATACACATAAATTAATTGAAAAGATGCAGAACAAAATTTGGACATGACTTATGAGATTACTGAAAAACAGTGATAAGACTCAAAAAATTACTGAGTTGTGAAAAGTTAATATAGTAAATCTAAATTTTTTTAGTCCATTAGATATATAACTTTATTTGTGGTTTTGGTTTGCTATTTAGCAACTTTTAGTAAACTTTTGGTAAATAGTCATGATCAGATAACTAAAAAATTCTATCAAAATATTGACTATTTACCTAAAATTTATAAAACATTGGTTATTCACTTAAAATTTATAAAACATTGGTTATTTATCTAAAATTTATAAAACATTGATTATTTACCTAAAATTTACAAAACTTTAGTTAATTAGAAATTCTTCTAATTTTATTTGGCTAGTTTGTTCATTTAATTTATCTTTTTTTCGAAAAATAGACACATGGATAACAAATAATACAATAATGTGATTTGGACATGGAGGCCCACTCATTATTCATATACTCTATTTAAGCTATTTTTCAATTAATGTATTATTTTAGGGTTAAATTATATTTTAATATGAAGCATTATTATGATAAATATATATGAAAGCACAAAAATCTATCATTTTAAAAAATATGCCATTTTTTCAACAAATAATAGTCCAAACGCTAACAGCAAAACCTGCCATGGAAGAGAAAGAAAAAAAGAAAGAAAAGAAAAAACCCTAACAATCCCAAAATTTCAAGAACAAGTAAAAATGAGCAGAAAAATATAGGACGTTTCATTTTATTGTAAACTCTAAGTTTAACAGAAGAAAAAAAATACATAAACCTCAATTATTCACAAAAGAATTACACCATGAATGAACCAAGCACTCAAAAGCAATCACATCTGTTGTCGCGGTTTTTCGGACAATTATTTAGGAATCAAAGACGGTTAAACCCAAGGCCGAACTCGTACCTCGCTCGTTTCTCTCAAGTCTCGGCATCTAAACACCTAAACCTCCTATATCCACCTCAATCCTACTAATGTTGAGCGTCGGAGAGGTAAACAGAGGCAACCCCTATATTTCCCCTTTGTAGTTCACACCTTTATGCTCGCTTTTCAGGTGCTTGGACGAGACAGACACCACCTACAGCTAAGTGACGGATTGGGATACCGAGCCCGACACGCTCGAGTCAAGACGAGACCACTTGGTCTGACCTTGGGTCTAACCGTCTTTGATTCCTAAATAGTTGTCCGAAAAACAGCGACAACAACATCCAAAACTAGACCAACAAAAAAATAATATTGAAAATCATAAACAGAAGAGAGCAACTACTTTTTTTTCCCCTTACAGCAATAACGAATTCCCACCGAGATTATTATTACAATTAAAAAAATAAATAACAAATATAAATCAAATACACGTATATATATGATCTCAGCCAAGCATATCACCTTCGCCGATTGTTTTGCTTGTTAGGTTTAACCGATTTCCCAAACACACCGCAGAGTCCGCAACCGGAGACTTTTGGCGACGGAGGGTCGTCGGAGGGAGACGGAATCTTCACCGCCTTGTACGGACGGGCTTCTTCCGGCGCCGGCGCCGACGAGGCGTCGCCGGATTTGGAAGTAGTGGCGGCCACAAACTCGCCGTTTAAAAGCTGCTTGTCGTCCCAAACGAGTCCTGAAGAACCTTGCCTTCTAAAAGATATTTCTGACCTTACCAAAGACTCAGCCATAGCTCTCTCTCTCTCTCTCTCTCTCTCTCTCTCTCTCTCTCTCTCTCTCTGTGTGTTTGTGGATGGTTTTGTTTTGATGAAGTTATTGTTTTTCAGAGTTATTAGGTGTGTGTTTGAATACGGAATGAGATGATTAATTTCTCTTGTTTGGTTTCGACTTTGTTTGATTTGATGACATGTATAATATATCTATAATTTGGGAGAGAGAGAGGAAATGACAAAAAAGGAAGGTGAATGTGAGAGGATATTTGAGATTTTCGGGCTAAGAATGGGATAATGGATTTTCTCAAAAGGTTTATTTAAGGAAATCGTTGGATTTACCAAAATTTTATTTTATAGCTTATCACCAATATATATATGTACCTAATTCAAACTTGTAGAGGAAAGTCGTTATATGTCTTAAGAGTCCACAATCCGTTTGGAACTCGAAAAACATGAAAGAAAGAAAATTTGAAGTAATATAAAAATGACAGAAAAATATATGAGAAAATCGAAGCTCTTTTTTATGTTTGGGACTGATGAAAATCAATTTTTACTTTTACTTTTCTCAATTCAAATAAAGTTAGAAAAACACAATGGATTTTTATTTTTTTTTTCTCTCACATTTTTTGGTTCCAAACAAACCCTAATAATTTAGAGGAAATTCATGTAATTTTTTTTTTTTTTTTTTTTTTGTATTTTTAGTATTCTTTTATGGAACTTTCTCTTAATAACTACGTCTCAAAAAATCCTGAAATTCGTGTAATTGGAGTACTCACCACTTGAGTTAACAACCGGATGGTTAAGTAAAAAAAACAAAATAAATAAATAAATAAATTCTTTAATTTATCGCAATTTTTTTTATATTTCAAAAATCTTATATTACAGATTTTAACATAACTTTAGTAAAAGTTTAATGAATTATAATTTTGATTACTTCATTATCGCAATTAAAAAAGACGTCTTTAGTTTGATATTTTTAAATACTATATTTAAAAGATAAATTTGTAGTCTTGCAAATTATAAAAAGTTCTCTTTATTTATCTCAATTTATGTGCGTTTTCAACGTATTGGTTGGCGTGAGTGAAAATAAGTCATGAATGTTGACTTTCAATTCGAATATATATATATATATATATATATATATATCATCTGCATTTATTTTGAACGTCAATGATAACTAATACATGTAAGATAAGGTAAATTGGTGTTAATTATAATACTTAAAGTGAAATTTGTGATACACTCATACATATATAACAGGAAAATAATCTTCGCTGGCTATAGTACTTGCATTGTGGTTTACGATTCTTCTTATGCGTAGAAATCAGGAACCCAATGTTGCGCTGCATTATTTTACTAGATTTCTATGCATTTAAAGATTTTTTTTATTATTAGGACAGGATTAGCGTAACTCGTAATTCATTATATGTTCCGTAATACAAAAAAAAAAAAAAAAAAAAAAAAAAAGAGAGAGAGAGAATTAGTACACATACATATCGTAGATAAGTTCAATAGCAGATACATGACTTCTATTTATCTGGGCTAACATTAATAATTATTAAGAAACTATTAATTAAACGAGTTTATTATTATTGTTTCTTTATTACTATTACTATTACTATTATTATTACTATTCTCCAGTTTTACTTTTAGGGACGTGCCACGTGCGTAACGATGATAAACGACTTTGTTAATCAATCCCACAAAAGAAGTCAAATATTACCTATTTAAACAAGGCCAATCTTTATCATGACTAGCTTTTGTATACATATACCCGTCAATTACCTAATTTGGTGGGAACGTGTCACTATATTAAATTAAGTCATGTGGGGTATATTTTTTTTTAATATTCATTATTTATTGGGCTTTGGTTCGATCAAAGCCCAATAAGTGATTCAGTCCGACTCTAAACAAGAAGCCCAAGCCCAACTCACCGAGGAGAACAGATCGTCCGCGTTGGTCCAATCAAGTAGCGAAGTCGTGATCAAGCTGAAATCTCACCGAGAAGACCGGATCTGATAATTGACCAACCTACGAAGAGATGATCATTTCTTCGCCTATAAATAAAAACTATTGTATTCATTTTCACGCACGTACAAGCTTCGATTCAATCTTGAATATTTGTATTCGAATCTCTAGTCTTTGTTGAGTTCACCCTCTTGACCTCGGCACTTCGCCTATCTGTAAACGCTTATTATTAATAAAATTTATTCTTTCTATATTTCGTATTAATATTTCTCTTTAATTAAATTGGAATTTCATTTATATTTCTTATACAAAGTCTTCTGAGACCTATTATTAAATAAAACAAATATAGCGTATAAATATTTGTGATTGTTGACGATCCCGAAATCAGCATCAACAGCCACCATTAATCATCAACTAATAATCAATAACATAGACTCTTTCTTGTTCCTTTGTATATTCTCTTCAATCTGCTAATACCAGAGTTGATTTAGAAGTTAAACTTAATAAAGGAAACAAGACAGATATTAACATAACTAACATCAACCAGAGTTGAAGAAGTCTGATAAAGAAAATCCAACTAAAAAAACACATCAAACAAAACCAGGTCAAGTAAAGTAGTGAATTGAAAAATAGGTCTAGTCTATACAAGATCTTTTCTATAAACACATATCAAACATTCGAACTACAATCATGTTATATGATATCTAAGTCTCTCTAAATGGGATTACCAAAAAGGTATGGAAAGAAAGAATTCACAAACTTTCTCAATAAGATCACCCCATGTTTTTCTTCTTCTTCTTCTTCTTCTACTAAGTGAAGAAAAAAAAAACGGCAAACAAACATCTTCCCGAAATTGAACTTTTCAGCTTCTTCTCTACACACCCGAGTTACCGAAAAAGAGAAAAAAAAAAAACTAAATTCATCAAAACTTTCCTTTCTCATTCAGAATTTCGCTCAAAGGTCTCGGACCCTCGAAACCGCTCTTCTCTCGCGCTTTCCTCTTCTCCTCTTTGATCTGGGCCAGAGTCTTGGGCCCGGAAAACGCAGCAGGCCCAGCGTTGGACTGCCCCGGCGGTCTCGTCTCTCTCGAGATTTCGGACATCAGACGCGGCCTTTTACTGCGCTTTCCTTCTTTCTGTTGCTTCGAACGCCTCAGAGTCCCGTTTCGCCTTCCTCGATCAGCGAAAGTTTTGTTCTTGAACGGAGCTTCGGCCACGAACCTCCCTTCCGGTGCCGGTCTTTTGCGCCGTTGCCGACGACTCGCTCCGATTCTTCCTATTAGCCGACCGGAGTAAGATTGATCCTCGATAAAACTGTCCCTACCGAGACGGTGCCTGAGATCCAATCCGTTTCGATCGTCTAAACCCAATAACACGCTCGTCGGGCGTGTTCTCTGATGAAAATTCCCGAAGTTGCCCTCGTGCCGATAAAAAACTTCACTTGCGTAATGACGATCCATGTCTGGCGAGTTATTCGGGATCAGATCGTACTCAACCGGGCTTCCGAGATCATAGCCCGAGATGTATTCTCGACCGTCCTCGTCGAAATCCAAGTTACCAGCTTCTTCCCCGTCCACAAGGACATCGAACCCGGGAGAAGATTCCCATCTCTCCTCTTTCCTGATAATCTCTCCTTCGACCCCGTTCGAGTAAATCTCCTCTTCCTCGTCTTTTTCAATAGCCAGCTCTTCCGAGCTCTGATTTTCACACGCCACCGGAGGCAAGGAATATGGCCCAATCTCTTCGTCCTCATCAGAAACCATCGAGCTACTCGGCTCCAGAAAATCTTTCACCGCCACAACTGGCATCGGAATATCATTCTTTACGCTGATATCTTCCATTGTAATAGTTGTCTTTGTCTTCGAAGGATTTAGATGGCCGTTATTGGGCGGTACAGGCCCAAAGTCCGTTCCGGCAAGATTGCTTTTCTCTAGTTGTAGCGCTTCCGAGTTTTCCGAGGCTTTTAGGGCTTTGATTTCTCGAGGCGGCTCGGCTTCCAAGGTGTGAAGAAACGAGCATCGATCGCCTTTGTTGCAGCGACTGTTGAAATGATAAAAGCAGGGGATGTTGGTCTTGCTCGCTGGCACGGAACTCGGATCTGGCTCTAGTGCTTCTTCAATGTGCACTAATGGCTATGGATATTCAAACAAACAAAAAAAGGTTCGGTTAAAAAACTATGAACTTTTTTGTTTCTCCTTCTTCCACTTTGATAGTGAATTTAATAAAAATCCTGAAATTGTAAACAGCACGGAGAAAGTTGAGGCACATTGAGTTCTTCAGGGTTTTATTTTTTTTCCGGTGAAGTCTGTTCATCGAATAATTTATTTCTAGACCAGAGAACAATCAAACTCTAGAATCAAATTTAAAAAAAAAAAAAAAAAAAAAAAAAAAAAAAAAAACGATGTACAAATCAAAAACATATTTGGAAGCTGTTAAAGCTTAAATCAGCAATGGTTGTTTAAATATTAAACTTCAATCATTTAGATATATATACACATAAAACTTACAGGATGTCTAAAGGCACAAGCTAGGTTGAAACAGCCCGTAGATAACCAGTACCAACATTCCCTTGGATTCAGTCTTGCGATTTCACTGTGCCTATACTCACACTCAAGTCCCTGAAAATAATACATACATATATATAAAATTACATGCCAAACTAACACACACACGCACACACAAAGTTCATCTTAATTCAACAGAAAACCCTAAAAGCTGATTAATTTTTTATTTCATACATTATATACTAAAAAAATAATTTTTTTTTTCAGTTGGGAGTAAAACTTCATTAATCTACGATTTAACAAAATCACTACCTACAAGAAATCAGAATTATGACAAGGAAATGAAAACAGCAAATCGGGACACACTGACCAAAAAAAAAATCCTCATTGTACAAGATCGCTACAAAGTTTATCACACGAACAAAAGAAAAACCTTCAAAACTCCAAGCTGTAATAAAACCCTAAGACTCTTCGAATGCACACATTATCATCACGGATCGACTTGCATTGCCAAACAGCAGAGAAATAAACAGTTTTTTTTTTTGCTTTCAAGAATTTAATTCACCCTAGAAAATGACGGGTTTCGTTCGAAATGAGAACGGACCTTCTTGCAAGTGAGAGGCGAGGCCAGGAAATAGATGCAATCGGTGTTTCGCTTGAGGAGTTCTTCGTCCATTGTTGCAGAGATCGGAAAACGAAATCACTCTGGAAAGAGAGAACCAGAGACTGAAGTAAGGTTTGTTATTTTTCTTCTTACTATTTTTTGGGGGTTTTATTTGGTCGTGGTTTTGGGGGTTTTGTTTGTTTGGTGGGGTTTTGGGTTAATAAAATATTGTCAAAGTGACTAATTTTACGGCTCTACCACTTCTCGTCTTCCACGTGGCATTTAGACTAGACTACACTACTAGGGCCATCCATAGTTCTAAACAGTGGATTGTGTATGGTCCGATCCTATCTAAAATCGACCTCTAAGTCGAATCTGACCGTTTTAAACAATTTGAAATTTTGTAAATCGGACCGAATTGTTTAAGAAAATAAATCAAATCGAACCAAACCGTTTTAGACCGGTCCGGTTTAGACCATTATAAACCGTCTTAAGCTGTGTTTAATTTTTATACAAATTTAATTATAAAATAATATAATAAATTAAGTTTATGGCCGGCTAGGTATCTAACCCAAATTAGTCACCTTCTTTAAAATTCTAGCCCAACAATCACTTAAATTAGGTAACTAGCTCAATCCACTACCAAACAATATTATATTCCTATCTTACCCATCATCAAATATACACCAAAATTTTCGCCTCCGACTTCGAATCTTTCAATCCTCCGATATTGCCTCCGGACTCTCCGTCGATTTCGAATCCTTCAATTCTCCGATATTGTCTCCGACCTCCTTTTCCGCCACCAATTTTCTGATTTCGTCACTTCCGAAGCCGATGAAGACGTCTCAATTCTCAGACTTGGAAAAAAATGGTAAGCAAATATTATTTCCAATTCGATTAACCCATAGAACACCTTAATCGAAACCCTAGCCCGTATCTCCGATCAATTCTCTGTTAGATTAACTATAAAATATGGTAAATATTATTTCCAATTCAATTAACCCGTAGAACACCATAACCGAAACTCTGAAACTTTAAAGATAAATAATATTTACAGTCCAGCCATTCGATAGTAAGTATTATTTACCATTCGAAAAAGCAAAATACTTGTCTCCAATTTGGCGAACGATTCCATGATTCAAATCCGTTGGTGAATAACTTGAAAAAATTTGGAATTAACAAACAAATAAGAACGAAATTTTATGAAACCAAATAACCTAAACACCTACACTAGACAAACAGAAACTTAGAAGGATTAAATGACTAACCTAGACAAACAGATAATATAAGCACAATAGAAGAACATCTACGAAATCGATAATCCGAAACATCTATTCCAAATGAGTCGTAGAATATCCTGGTTACAAATCACAGGATAATTTTAATGGTAAATAATATTTATAGTCCGGCCATTCGATAGTAAATATTATTTACCATTCGAAAAAGCAAAATACTTGTCTCCGATTTGGCGAACGATCCATGATTCAAATCCGATGATGAATAACTGGAAAAAATTTGGAATTAACAAACAAATAAGAACGAAGTTAATGAAACCAAGGGCAATTTTGGAAGTATGAGAAATATGGGTTATTTCCCTAAATAAATGGATAGTTGGGCTATAATTTAAAAGTTCTCTTTATAAATAGGATAGTTGTTAACGAATCTCTTAATTTTAACGTAAACATATATTAATTATGATGTCCAACTCAAATTCATCCATCCTAATGCCTTAGAATAATTTTTTTTTTAAATAAAAAATTAGGACCAGTGCGATCGGGTCTAAACCGCTGTCTAAAATTTTCAAACGGACTAGACTATATTAGACTGGTATAAAAAATCGGACCGATTAGACAAAACCATTTTAAACCAGACTAACGATTTTAAAAAATCAGTTATCCTGTCCGATTTACGATTTTTCGGTTTTTTTGCACATCCCTACTAAATAGGGATTGTTTTACTTAGGATCAGTAAAAAAAAATATATTTTAAAATAAAGTATAATAAAAGATATATGGAAATTCTTATATGTACTAGTTTTTAATAAAAGGTTGTGTTCTATTTATTTTTTTAAATCGGTATTCATTTATTATTCGTTTTTTACTTGTTGCGTCCAAGGAGATTACTCGGAAAATGAATGTTCGGTGAATTTGTCACACACAGAAAACTTTTTCTAGAAATATAATTAGTGCCAGAAAGCTCGGATTGATTGGCTTAAAAGTGGTGATGTTAGTATTAAACTATTTCATGCTAATTAAGGCACCAAATCATAAGAGCAAGAAAGAATATGTAGAGAATCACTTTTCTTTTATCATTATTGGGCAGCCGAGATTGTGTTTTACTCAATTAAGCAACATATCAAAGCGCCAAAACGGATCCCAATCATTATACCTTGATTCTTAAAATTGAGGAGTGTCGTCGGTCAGAGCGGTCAATCATATGGGGATCGAGCGCATCCCGAAGATCAATAATCCCTCCCAAAAAGGTTGATTTTAGACCGATTAGCTTGTGCAGCGTGATTTACCAAATCATTACCAAAACACAACCTGCTTAGAAATGGTTCTGATCGTCTCTCGGACTCAGAGTGCCTTCATCCTAAACTTGTTGATAGAGAAGTCACGATGATCCTCTACTCACCCAGATCCTTCAAACTTGATGTGGACACAGCTTTACCAATCGACTGTAGAAAATAGGCACATCTAGCGGCTACTTCACAATGGTATACAATTTCTTTGCTACAAAATGTTTTGCTACGAGAGAGATTACACTTAGCATTCCCTCGGCAGAGGTGGAGACAAAATGTATCAGCGTAAGGACAACGATCACAACGATACCGTCCAAATTCTATTGGTTATGTTATCATGGATATCCCTCGCTTGATGATTACGAAATAGCCATTCCACATTCTAGCTTGAGAATCTTTTTTTTTTATAATTAATGTAAGGACTCTTGTTATGATATTAATCAGCTTATTCAATTAAACGCGACTCTCCAAATTCTAGAAGTTAACAATATAAGAAAACTAGTGTTGAAATTGAACAAAACCTTTAGCAAAGACTCGAATAATATAGTAACATACTGGCAACTAATCACTTTGTTGCAACCTCTCAATCACTTGTCATTTCTATAGCCGGATAAACTTTGTGTATTAGTTATATCTAATATGAAAAAACGGCATGAAGTTCAACGCAACCACTGCAAATGGAGGGTTATTGTTGATCTATAATATTACTTGGCGCTTGTTTTATACAGTCTGGGAATTTCAGTGTTCTTCAAGGTAAAAAAAGCTTGTGCACTTTGTTGGTAATGCAGGAAAATTATCGCTTGCATTAGAAAACACGAAGTAAAAAACATGAACAAGTATATGATCACTCGGCATCGATTTACCACTTCAAAAATCTGCCCTGTAGCAGTAAGAACTAATGCTCACCCTCGAGGAGGCTTTTTATTGCACTTAAAACTGAGTTCACCGCTTAAAATTTGTAAACCATATCCTCCGTATACCCGAGC
The DNA here is from genome assembly GCF_054948205.1 of Urtica dioica subsp. dioica. Taxonomy (NCBI): domain Eukaryota; kingdom Viridiplantae; phylum Streptophyta; class Magnoliopsida; order Rosales; family Urticaceae; genus Urtica; species Urtica dioica. The sequence continues at coordinate 35,085,928 of NC_142760.1, forward strand.
TCTTTGAGAATACCCTTGACCTGCAATTCCCTCAAAGTTAAAAACTAACCTTGGAAAAGAGAAAAGTCCAAATAAGTTATTATTTTTCACCATACCTCTCCTTGTGTCCAATCCTTAGCCTTGCCACCAGAAATATGTTTCATCATCCCAGGAGGACCACAGACCTGAAACAAGTATAACAAGCCCCAAAAATATAACAGTGTTGAGGAATTAAAACAAAATACGAGTGCAAATACATGCATTATAAGATCAATACTTACAAGGATGAGTGTGTCTTCACCGGGAGCCGGTAAGCCTTTTAAAGCCATGTCCTTGGATATGTAACCCTTTCCTCCTTTCCAATTCGTTGTTGGATTGTCAACGGTATAGTATATCTGAGATTTTAATTCAAATAAATAAAGAGATCAGAAAATAAATAAATAAAAACCAACATTTAACCTAGGTGTATATGAACATTACCTTGAGATTTGGATGGCTAGCTGCAAGTATGTCTAGTTTTTGCTTAAGCAGTATGTCATCGGGTGAGACATTTGCATACAATAGAGACACCTATGATTATTAAAGGCCATCGATTAGTCCATAGTTTTCAAATATATATATCTATACCTCTACATATATGTGTGAATGTTAAGCAAGCAGGTCCTCAACATGCCTGCTCTAACTCATTACCTATGTACGTATAACCTTCAACATGCTTGATGTAATTATATGCCTATTTCATGTCTTTTTTTCTTCATCAAATATGGTTTCACCGCCTCTATTTACTCTAAAGGCGCTTCTATCTCATGTGCTCATCAAGATGCGTGCTTAGTGTACAGCCATTTTTTTTTTGTCGCTTATCCTTTACATAATACTCTTGTGTATCTCTTATTTTTGCTATTAATTCAAGCCGTGTAATATTGCATGTTCACACTTGGGTCTTTTATACACTGACACCACACAAAACAAAAATAATAAGATTTTAAATTACTTTAATCTTCCTTGAGCTATTATTTTATGTTAGGTGTAATGCTGCATGGTGGACACGTAGGTCCTTTAGCTACTGTTGTACTGTAGTTTTTTGTATATATCACACTCTGTGTAATTTGTAGTGTATAACTTCTTTGCATTTTATTAAGCAAATTTTAAAGAATTGTCCGATAATTTTTTTCTTATTTTACTCAACTATATCGTGTATTGTTCAGATTCAATCTTCTTAAGCGGCCACAAAAAGTGTGCTCGGATAAATTGAGCTTTACAATTAAATAATGAGATTTAATATTCTTACTGCGCGCTTATACAGATCTCTATTTCATTCAGAACAAAAATCAAACATAAACTCTTTTCTCTCTCTCTCTCTCTCTCTCTCTTCAGTCTAGAGCAAAGTTCTACACTTTGTGAACTCCCTCTCAACGTATTCACACAATTTCCCGATTAACCTAAATAATTCGAAGGTAGGTTGCCTATTATCTTTGTTTCGTATTTGTGGATTTGTCACTGTTTCAAACAATTTATTTTTATGAGCTAATGATTTAAAATTTAGTTGAATTTGGATCAACTTCAGGAATATTTGGCGGTGCTGCAGTGAGAATACCAGAGTAAATGGTTGCGGTGACCAAGTTTGACCAACTTGGGCGTGTATTCGGTGATTCCAAATTTTGTAGGGAATTATTGAATTTGTCTTATTATTAGTTTTAGGATTTGAAAGTGATATTTTTTATTTATATATCTTGCCAAAAATATAGCTAGATGTGTAAGATTATGGAATGGATTTTGGTAGGAGTTTTTATTTGATGAAAATAAATGTATTTTCCTTTCGAATAGCCATTCTGTTTTTCCTATTTGCTTGGAATTCTTCCACTCATCTCATATATGCATAATAATATGCATTTGTTTGAAGGTTCTCATGCTCTTTAAAGTCCTTTTTATGTGAGTTGATACATTTGTTTGAAGTTCACTGATTTCTTTGAAGTTCCAAGGCTCTGAAATAAAAATATACATTTGTTTCCATTGTAGAAAAAGTCATATATTGATGTTGAAACTGTTCTGCACTTCATTTCAGAATCACTTAAGTGTTGCACTTGAATATTCATTTCCATTTCATATTTCGTTATTTTGAAACTTACTACTGGTTTATAATCAACACTTTTAAATAAATGTCACTTGCAACAAAGTGAAATTCGATGTGGATTACAAAACACATATATCAAATGATTATTATCATTATATATTTTTATCGTAGCACACTGAAATATAATTTTGCATCTAAATGATAAGAAAATACGTAGATATATTCAAACACTCGAGTATCAAAGATATATAATTATCTTGAATAATAAAAAAAAACTGGAATAAAGTGTAGTATTAAAGTTTTTATAGGTCTGTTTATCCCACCAAAAATTATACGCAATGAGTTAAAGTACTATTATATTAAATAAATAAATTTATATGTAACCTTCTCTTAAACTAAGAAAAAAACTAATTAAAATACTAAAAAAAATTAGTTTTAACAGCTCTATTTACCACAAAATTTAATTTAAACATCTTTAATCACTTTCATTTTGCTCTCAATGGAAAGACTATGAATATTAAAATATCTTATTATATACATTTATATATATGAAAAAAATATTCTTTTTTAAGTATAGCTTACAAATATATCATAAGATAATATACTGAAATGACTTCGTTTTTCATTTTTGATAAGGTTTTGATAACGTTTTACTAATAATAGTGTGGAAAAAAAATAAACGTGCAAAGTAGGTTTTGGCATTCTTTTGATAATGAGTTTCTAAACTCATTTTTCCAATACATTACTAAGTACTAACTCTTGTTTAAATATATTTCTCTGCGTATTTATGTTTGGAAAATAATCTAATCAATTTTAGAATTAGCAACATCAATTATGTGGTGACCAACACGTGCGAAGCACGTTTCCTCCCTCTAGTATATATATATATATATATATATATATATATATATATATATATATATATATATGCGTGTGTGTGTGTATGTGTGTGTGTGTGTATAAGTCAAGTATCAATTGCATCTAAAAAAATTTAACAATGAGACGAGTAACTCAGAAACTTATAAACCTTGTTATGCCCCTTTTATTTAAAATTTGGGATCTTCAAGATAGTGGCACTCTGGGCTCACTCATCTCAGATCAGATCCCATTATTTTTGGACCGATGCTCGTTAGAGTTTTGTGAGCTATGATACCATGCTAAGCATCACAGAGTTCCATATCAAAGTAAATTGGCATTAAGAGAATTAAGAGAAGAAACTCACGAACGTATAAACCTTGTTAAACCCCCCTTTTATCTTTCTAATGTGGGATTCTTATGAATATAAAATGGTGATGAGACTAGCAAAGAGATGGCATATCAATCACCTGTGTATTGTCATCGGGATTTTTCAGTATGGCCTCGATAACCTGAAGCATTGGAGTGATTCCCGAGCCACCTGCAACCTGAGAAATTGAAGGATCGGTGTTATGACTAGAAGCTGATTGAGCACTAAATCCACAGATGATACTCGTGATTTTTATACAAATATCAGGATTATAGGAATTAGCATCGATGAGTTTCTAGACAACCCGTCCTTACCATGCCTATGTGTTTCTTCATATTGGGAGAGTATCGAAGCTTCTCAATGGGCCTGAAATATATGGATAAAACTATTTTAGTATAATGGTGATTTAACATTCAGTAGCTTTTAATGGTCGGTTTATGAAGATGATCTACCCTTTCACTTCAACCAAATCGCCTGGCTTTAGGCTCGCAAAGTACTGACTCATTTTTCCTTCTGGATAAACCTGCAATAAACCGTGTAATAAGTCCGAAATTGTTTGGTACCCCATCGGTATAGAAATATTTTACTTATCGGGTGAAAATTTCAAAGCCTTATAAAATGTACCTTAATCAACAAGTCAAAGTGTCCCTTTGCATCAGGATCTGATATTGGAGTATACCTGAATATTCCACATTTTGTATTAACGTCCAACGAAGCAGTATATTCAAGTTCACGGGCTATTCATATGCACACGAATACGTCAAAATGTATGCAACTACAAGAGATAAAATCGATTAATTTTATTAATCATCAAAATATGGACTCACGGGCGTATGACATATTTTGGTTTTCCTTCAGCATCCTGCCCCAACGCAGCTCTGTACATTTAATTAATTTTTAATTAACCATCAACAATACATTTACTTAAATTTCAGGCTTAAGTTTACATACCGTGTAAGAATGCAAGAAGCGATATCCAAACCCAATTTGGCCGACGGGTCAAATGAAAATCTAGTATTTTGAAAAGGAAAAAGTAAATCAAACATATAACCTAGAACTTCACAACTCAAAAACCATCATAGATCGCACCAAGCTTAAGTTTAAATGATGTACCTGAACAACTGAGTATTGTGGCTAACTCTAGCTGTGTCTTGCAACTTAAATTCAATCCAGTTATCCGCTTTCAACGCTGGAATTACATCGCAGAATAGCCCAACAGTCTATGATAACTTCAAAACTAAAAAATGTAGCAAGAAAATATATGAAACACAAAAACCCCAATACTCTCTAGAGAGACATTGGACTTACCAACTTTTTGCCCCAGTTCTTCATTGCTTTGATCTAAATAAGCCTGTAATAGCAAAGCAACAAACTCAAATCTACAATCCAATTAAGTTTTTTGTATAATGAGTTATTCGAATTCACAAAAGAAAAAACTTCATTTCTCGAAAGTCAAAACACATAATAAGCCTTTTAGAGCTCAACGATTTCATTATGTGTTTTGCAATACTTGATTTCCAAGACAATCCTCTCAGAAATTATTTCAGTTCAAATCAATCAAATTACAATCGTTCACAAAGAAAGCAATCGCAGTGAATCGAACACGTCGTATCTGGATCAAAAATCGATTTCCGGATTCAAAGCTAACGCACATTGCGACAAAATAAACCCTAGACGAAACCGAGGAAATCATATTTGTTAAGATTACCAGTTCCGGCGAGGACTGACAGTATAGGTATGAGATTCCGCCGGAAAGCGCTGCGAGGGCTCCGAAGGGGATTCGGAAGCCGGACTTGGCTCCGTACGCCATGGGAGTGGATTTTGCGAGTCTGCGAAGAAAGCTCGCCATTTTCGAAGGACGAGAATGCTATCAAAAGATAGAAGGAAGGATGAAATGATAAAAAAAAAAAAAAGCAAAGAGCTTTAAGAAATGAACAGAGTAAGAGCGAGAAAGAACGAAGCAAAGAATTAGAACGGGGCTGAAATTGGTTCTACTTCTATGTGTGCGAGTCTATGATATCGGCTGTAGATTTTTTTTCAATTTTTTGTGAGAAACTTTTTTTTTTTTTTTAGAAATTGCACTATTGTCCAAGATTACATGATAAATTAGCAGTGCAAAGAGCAGGTAATAATATTGGCCAAGATTACATAATTTAGAATAAATCCTAAAAGGGCATGCATTTTCTGCAGCCCATAGGACTTGAACCCATGACCTCTCCGTCGAGATATGTGTGAGATTATCACTAGACCAAGCTAACTACCACATTTTTGTGAGAAACTTGATAAAGCTTATAGACAAAATACTACACTATGCCGCAACTACCTAAAAAAATATTTCCAAGAAAAAACCAAAAACTATCTCTAAAATCCAACACATATCCAGTTGAAAAGTCTAAATTACCATTCATCTTTATTTTATTTACAAGATATCCAACTCATAATAAAGTGTCCAAGTCATTGAATTTTTGGGTTTTTTCATTGTTATTCATACGTACAAAGAGAAGATAAGAAAGAAAATATTATTACTGAAAGCGTCATGAGTGAAAATCGATATCTCAAAATAATGGGCATGTCTCCTTTGTGTTTCAAAATATAGTCATTCATATATAAGTTCTTATTATTTTTATTGACCCAAAAATCGTGGATTCTTTCGTGTCTGTGCGTTTTTCAGATTTTCGACCAATATCTTGAATTTTTTACCAAATTTATAATTTTCCGATCATTTAGTATATTTTTCGACCAATTAAAACTTTTTTCTTGTTTTTGATTGATTCCTACAAACTTTCGTCGATTTTACTCGTTTTCGACCGTTTAGTATATTTTTCGACCAAATGTTCAAAATAAGTATTGGGTAATATTGTTTTTATTTAAGGGTAATTTAGACTTTCTAAGTGGGTATGTGTATGATTTTTTAGATAATTGGTACATAGTTTAGTGTTTTGACATCAAATGTTATATGGTGTAGTCTTTATCAAGTTTCTCTTTTTTTTCTCTCTACGTATATAGCCATATAAAAACTGAAATTTTGCTATATAACAAACTTTTGATAAATTTTAAGTGAATAACCATGAAGTTTTTTTAACAAAGTAAAATTGACGCTAATAGTTGTATATATTCGTTAATAAATGTTAATAGATCATCATACTCCAAGGGTATAAATGAAATGGTAAAAGCATCCAAACAATGCCACATCTCCAAATTTTAGTGGCTTAGTTACTTATATATTTCTTTTTTTCTTACCTCTCTTTTATTTTGGCAATTTCAATTTTAATACAACACTACATCCATATTTTCGTAATTAATACCATTTTATTTCCCAAAAAAAATGTTATTGTGTTTAAAATTAAGAAACTAAAGTACACGTATAAAATTACTAGTTTTTTTTTTTTTTTTTGTTCATCGTTTTTACTTCTTCAATGTTTTTTTTTCTTTTTCAGAAACTAAATTGGTTGTAGAGAGTAGTTGTTGGAAATTGAGTAAAATTAAATAGATGTTTTAATCAGCTCAATTTAATTTGTTCACTAAAAGATAAAATAGTGTGTTGTTGATTGAGAAAGTGAGTTTGTGTGTGGGAAAGAGTCCCACATGGAACAAAATACTAAGGTGAATGAGAAAGTGACGATCTGGACTGGACGAAGTGACGAAGTCATTTCAGTTCGACTGGGCGAGGTCGACTGGACGAAGTGACGAAGTCATTTCAGTTCGACTGGGCGAGGTCGACTGGACGAAGTGACGAAGTCATTTCAGCTCGACTGGGCGAGGTCGACTGGACGAAGTGACGAAGTCATTTCAGCTCGACTGGGCGAGGTCGACCTCCAGGTGAGCTCGACCTCCAGGCGAGATCGACCTCCAGGCGAAACGGCACGATCCGCGAGCTTCTCGCGGCGATTCTCGCCAACGGTCGCGTCTCCTCATTTAGTAGTTATTTTTAGTTACCGTTCGAACTAACGGTCTCGTCGCTTCGAAACGAGCTATCGTTTGGCCAACGGTCGTGTCGTTTGCGACTATAACCGTAGTTCGACCGAAACAGTGCGTCTGTTCGTCGAATCTCTTCGCGAACAGGTACGATTGCTTATATAATCCGACTTCGGATTCAGTAATCAACACAGGTTTTTGAACCAACTTTCTCAATTCCCGAAACACTAATCCAGAAACACAGTTCTTGCTTATTTTCGGATTTTCACTCTATCTTGGTGCAGTCCGAACCAGGTTTGTCGTATCCTGCGGTATTCTTGTACAAAAACCTTAAGACACTTTGGAGTACTCGAAATACTATAAGGAAAGCGTTCCTATGCGTGATTCAAGCCTCGAAGTCTTCAATTTCGAAGAATTATCTAACAATCTTATAGTATCTTGTGCTATGGCTACCGAGGCGTCTGTTTCAAGTCTGAAAGTGATGAGCCAGGACTTCGTCAAGTTAGATCGCTTCGACGGCACTAACTTTACTCGCTGGCAAGACAAGATGCGTTTCTTCCTCACCGCCATGAAGATCTTCTACGTGCTCGACCCGACGTTGGTGCCCATCCCAGAGCCGACAGACGAAGATGATCACGAACTCAAGGCGGACCGGAAGAAGCGTCAAGAGGACGAGCTGCTGTGCCGGGGTCACATTATGAACACATTGTCAGACTGACTCTACGATCTCTACACCGACAATCCATCGGCGGTCGAGATATGGAAGGCTCTCGAGTACAAGTTCAAGGCCGAAGAAGAAGGTACCAAAAAGTTCCTTGTCTCGAGTTACTTTGATTTCAAGATGTTTGATGACAAGCCTATACTTGCTCAAGTTCATGAATTGCAAGTTATCGTCAACAAATTGAGGACAGTGAAGATATATATTCCGGAGTCTTTCCAAGTTGGTGCGATTATTGCGAAGTTGCCCAATTCTTGGAAAGGCTATCGGAAGAAACTTCTTCACAACACCGAGGACTTCTCTCTGGAGCAAATCCAGAAACATCTTCGAATCGAGGAGGAATCGAAGATGAGAGAGAAGACGACGGATGCCGGTACTTCCAAGGCCAATGCGGTGAGCGCTAAAGGCAAGAGGAAGTGGAATGACAAGGAAGGAATTTCAGGTTCCAAAAAGGACTCGAAGAAATTCAAGCATTCCGGTCGAGCTGGGTCCGGCAACAAGCCCGTGTCCAAGTGGTCCAAAGGGGGCTGCTATGTGTGTGGCAAACCCGGTCACTATGCTCGAGATTGTCGACACCGCAAGACGGATGTGAAAGAGGTCGACGCCACTATGACCGATACTAACATAGTCGCTACGTTGAGCGAACTCATGGCGGTCAGAGGCAAGGTTCAAGGGTGGTGGTACGACACTTGTGCTACCGTTCACGTCGCCTATGATAGGGCTGCCTTCAAAACCTATTCTGAAGTCAACGATGGACAAGCGGTTCAGATGGGAAACGAGCATCGCTCTCAAGTTGTCGGCATCGGGAACGTGGATCTCAACTTCACCTCCGGGAAAACGGTCACTTTGACCAATGTTCTCTATGTTCCTGATATGTGTAGGAACCTAGTTAGTGGCGATCTCCTAGGCAAACCGGGGATCAAATCTGTGTATGAGTCGGGCAAGCTTATCTTGACCCGTAATGGTGTATTTGTTGGCAAAGGCTATTCCAGTGAAGGGATGGTCAAACTTTGTATTATTGACAATGTTATTAATGAAATTTCTCATTCTGCTTATATGGTTGATTCCGTTTCTTTATGGCATAGTAGATTAGCACATATTGGTTTTAGCACTATGAAAAGATTAATTAAATGTGGTTTAATTTCGTGCAAATCCGATAAATTAGATAAATGTGATATATGTGTGAAATCTAAAATGATAAAGAAACCGTTTTATAGTGTAGAGAGAAATTCTACGTTGTTAGATCTTATACACTCTGATATATGTGAATTTAATGGCATGTTAACCCGTGGGGGAAATAGGTACTTTATTACCTTTATTGATGATTGCTCTAGATTTACATATGTGTATCTTTTGAAACATAAAGATGATGCTTTTAATGCTTTTAAGGTGTATAAGGCTGAAGTAGAAAATCAATTAGGAATTAATATTAAAGTCCTTAGAAGTGATAGGGGCGGTGAATATTTTCCTAGTGATTTTAATGCTTTTTGTGAAGAAAATGGCATTGTTCATGAATGTTCCGCACCTAGAACACCACAACAAAACGGTTTAGCCGAACGTAAAAATAGGACACTTCAAGAGATGATAAATGCCATGTTAATGCATTCTGAATTACATTTTAGTTTGTGGGGTGAAGCTTTACTTTCCGCATGTCATATTTTAAACCGTATTCCTTTAAAGAAAACCCAAATATCTCCGTACGAGGTATGGAAAGGGCGAAAGCCTAATATTGGGTATTTCAAAGTGTGGGGGTGTCTAGCCTACTACAAAAACATGGATCCTAAAAGGACCAAGTTGGGTCCTCGAGGGATACGAAGCTATGCTACGAATAGCAAGCCATATACACTTCTAAACTTAGAGTCTAATGTCATAGTGGAATCCCGAGATGTGGAATTCTTTGAGAATCTTAACTCAAAAGGAAAATAATCTCAAAATTCCACTAATGAAGAACCTCGACTAGGCGAGCTCGATCTTCAGGGAGGATCGACCTCAAGGCGAGCTCAAACCCCAGGCGAGCTCGACCAGCAGGAAGGCTCGACCTCAAGGCGAACTCGAACCTCAGGCGAGCTCGACTTCCAGGCAGGTTCGACCTCCAGGCGAGCTCGACCCCAGATGAGCTCGACCCCAGGCAAGCTCGACCTCCAGGCAGGCTCGATGCCTCGAGAAGAAAGTTCTTCTAGGGTAGATGTAGAACAACCCGAACTTCGGAGAAGCAAAAGAGTCCATAAGACTAAGGAAATAGATTCTCGTCTTATTTCTTTTTACCTAGTAGAAGGAAATAGAGAGAGTTTTGCTCGGAAAATTCTTATTATTCTTCTTATTGAAGATGATCCTAAGACTTATAATGAAGCTGTGGCTTCTCGAGACTCTGCCTTTTGGAAGGATGCTATCCAAGATGAAATGGATTCTATTATGTCAAACCACACTTGGGAGATTGTCGATCTACCCAAAGGGTCGAGACCTATTGGGTGTAAGTGGGTATTCCGAAAGAAGTACCATAGTGATGGCACTCTTAACACTTACAAGGCTAGATTAGTAGCCAAAGGATTTCGACAACGAGAAGGAATTGATTACTTTGACACATATGCACCGGTAGCAAGGACAACAACAATTAGAGTGTTGTTTGCCTTAGCTTCTTTGTATAACCTCAATGTTCATCAAATAGATGTCAAGACATCATTTTTAAATGGAGATCTCGATGAGGAGATTTACATGGAGCAGCCGGAAGGTTATGTGCTTCCGGGTAATGAACAAAAGGTTTGCAAACTTGTTAAATCCTTATATGGATTAAAACAAGCACCCAAACAATGGCATCAAAAGTTTGACTCAGTCATACTTTCAAATGGATTTGTTCCTAACGTTTGTGACAAGTGTTTGTACACAAAGGTGCGTGGTAACCTTGTGATCTTCCTATGTCTCTATGTTGATGATATGTTGATCATTAGCAATGAGATGAAAGGAATATTAGAAACGAAGAGGTTTCTATCTTCCACTTTCAAAATGAAAGATCTTGGACAAGTTGATACTATTTTGGGTATCAAGGTTCGTAGAACCAGTGGGGGTTATGAACTTAGTCAATCACACTATGTTGAAAAAGTGCTTGATAAGTTCAAACATTTAAATTTCAAAGAAGTGAACACCCCATTTGATCCAAGTGTAAAACTTGAAAAGAATGATGGAAGGGCTGTGGCTCAATTGGAATAGAATGATGGTTGTCTTATGTACTTGATGCAATGTACTCGACCAGACATAGCATTCGCCGTTAGTAAAATGAGTAGATTTACTAGCAATCCAAGTGCCGAGCATTGGAAGGCCATTGGGAGAATTTTATGATTTCTTTTGAAAACCAAAAATCTTGGACTTCAATACGGTCATTTTCCTGCCATACTAGAAGGATATACTGACGCAAGTTGGATATCGAGTGTCAGAGATAACAAATCTACGACAGATGGGTGTTTACACTTGCCGGTGGGGCGGTTTCTTGGAAATCAAAGAAACAAACTTGTATCACTCATTCGACCATGGAATCAGAGTTCGTGGCTCTTGCTTCCGCAGGTCAAGAGGCTGAATGGTTGAGGGATCTTCTTTTAGAAGTTCCATTGGCTAAAGACAATATATCAACCGTGTCGATACATTGTGATAGTCAATCAACTTTAGCGAGAGCATACAGTGAAGTGTATAATGGAAAGTCTAGACATATTAGTCTGAGACATGACTATGTGAGGAAATTGATCAAAGATGGGATCATTTTTCGCTCACATATGTAAGATCAAGCTTTAATATTGCTGATCCGTTCACTAAACCTCTTGCAAGAGATTTGGTGAGATCGACTTCGAGAGGTATGGGTCTTAAACTCTTTGAGTAGCGATCTGACAATGATGGCAACCCAACCTAAGGTTAGGAAATGACTAACAATAGGTTCAATGGGTACGGACAAGTCATTGAATTGGATATTCATAACATTATATAATAATGTTGACTGTTACAATCGGGAGGTTGAGTTTCTTAACTCTTAATGAAGTTCAGTCTTGAGGACAAGTATCTATACGTAACAGAGATACTGCAAGAACTTCACCTATGAGAATTTCGGGATGGTGCCGTCCCAAAGTGAGAGCTGGAGTTTCTCTCATGAAAAATTCACGAGACAGGATGAGCACATGGCCGTTAACGGTGCTAAGCGTGTCATATAGGCGAAGAACACTAAAGGGTGTGTGTTGAGTAACACCGATTTTATCACAAGGAAAATAGGTTCAAAGCCTGACTACCTAATTTCCGATAAAGTCTTGTGTTGCTTATACTAAGGATAAGTTCAAATTGAAAGATACTTATCTGTACTAACACTCTTTGTTTATTTTCTGGATTATATTTTGACTTTTCTGAACAAGTGGGGGATTGTTGGAAATTGAGTAAAATTAAATAGATGTTTTAATCAGCTCAATTTAATTTGTTCACTAAAAGACAAAATAGTGTGTTGTTGATTGAGAAAGTGAGTTTCTGTGTGGGAAAGAGTCCCACATGGAACAAAATACTAAGGTGAATGAGAAAGTGACGATCTGGACTAGACGAAGTGACGAAGTCATTTCAGTTCGACTGGGCGAGGTCGACTGGACGAAGTGACGAAGTCATTTAAGTTCGACTGGGCGAGGTCGACTGGACGAAGTGACGAAGTCATTTCAGCTCGACTGGGCGAGGTCGACTGGATGAAGTGACGAAGTCATTTCAGCTCGACTGGGTGAGGTCGACCTCCAGGTAAGCTTGACCTCCAGGCGAAACGGCACGATCCGCGAGCTTCTCACGGCGATTCTCGCCAACGGTCGCGTCTCCTCATTTAGTAGTTATTTTTAGTTACCGTTCGAACTAACGGTCACGTCGCTTCGAAACGAGCTATCGTTTGGCCAACGGTCGTGTCGTTTGCGACTATAACCGTAGTTCGACCGAAACAGTGCGTCTGTTCGTCGAACCTCTTCGCGAACAGGTACGATTGCTTATATAATCCGACTTCGGATTCAGTAATCAACACAGGTTTTCGAACCAACTTTCTCAATTCCCGAAACACTAATCCAGAAACACAGTTCTTGCTTATTTTCGGATTTTCACTCTGTCTTGGTGCAGTCCGAACCAGGCTTGTCGTATCCTGCGGTATTCTTGTACAAAAACCTTAAGACACTTTGGGGTACTCGAAATACTATAAGGAAAGCGTTCCTATGCGTGATTCAAGCCTCGAAGTCTTCAATTTCGAAGAATTATCTAACAGTAGTTACATGTTTTTTGGGATTTTTTTATTTTTATTTTTGACAATTAATAAATTAAAATTGGTGTTTTCTTAGGTAAGGTCCAAATCGAGTTTTTTACATGCTAAAAATTTTGTCACATCAACAAATGGTCAGGTGACTAAAACTTATGAAACGGTGGCTAAATTAAAATTTTAACGTTTCAATTTGGCTGATATATTGCTTACCGACGGGTATACCGACTAATATCTTATAAAAAAAATAAAATTATAAATATATTGTATATTTATTTTTTAAAATATATATAATATATACGTGTGATAAATGTACATAGCTATATGTATTATATATATATATATAAACATATATATATATATATATATAATAAAAGCAAAATAAAAAATAGTATCCACCATGAAAATAGTACATACATATGCACAAAGAATTTTGGTCACTTACGTGCAAAATATATATATATATATATATATATATATATATATATATATATATATATATATATATAACGTATATACAAGTGAATGTTTAAATGCAATTGTGCATGTAGTAATAATTTTAAGGGCAGTGTAACAAAATATCCAAAATGAAACTATTAAATTTGTTTTTAGCCTACGTTTCACAACTTTTAGGCAAATAGCCAACAAGTTTATGTGACAATAATTAAGGTCTGATTTGCCTTATTTATTAACAAATTCGTCATTTTCTCTCTCCTATTTTTTTCCTACACTATTTTTACATAAAAACTTCAAAAAATCATATCTATGTCATATGAACTCGAAATTGAGTGATTCTAAATCCTACAGATTCGTGATGCCGATATCTTCAAAAATAGATTTATTGTGTTTGATGAAAAATCATGTTTAATACCATAGATGTAGAAAAATCACGTTACTACCTTAAATATGGAAATAACTGAAATTTTTTGAAATTATCAAAAAAAATAAATGGAAACGTAAATATGATGCATTAAACATAATTTTTCATCAAAGACATCTATTTTTGAAGATCTCGACGCCACGAATTTGTAGAATCTGAAATCACTCAATTTCGAGTTCGTATGAGAAAGATACGATGTTTTGAAGTTTTGATGCAAAAAAAATATTTGAAAAAAATTAGGAAGGAGAAAGTGACGAATTTGTTAATAAATAAGTGCAAATCATACCTTAATTATTGCCACATAAGTCATTTGGCTATATCCCTAAAAATTGTCAAACATAGACTAAATCTCAAATCACATGTTTAAAGTGGCCTAGTTAGTTACAAATCGCTAATTTTAAACATAACTCACGACCATGGTAAAAGTGCAGCTTATTTTAGTTAAAATTTTTAAAAAAAATACTGATAACATACTAGTATTTAATGGGTTATTATAAAGATTTTTTTTACCGAGCTTTTTCATTTTTTGATATATCGACGATATACTCAGGTATGTTGTCGGTATTTTAAACCCTTGATTTCAACTTTCCTCTGATTTTGCTCTTTCTTTCTCTGATCACATATCGAGACAAATAATCAGGGACGACCAATGGAAGCCGATGATGTTGTAAATCGCGACGTCTTCGATTTCACTCTTGTAATACATCTCTCAAACACGCACTTATATTAATTATTATTTCACACGTCCTATAAAATGATCAAAAAAAGAGCTCTCATTTTCGTATACTTCATCATTTTTACATCATTTATATACAATACATTGAACAATTAAGCACAAATTAATAGCCTATAAACTTCAACTTACTTAAAATTTGTATGTTTTGTGAGATTTGAACTCACTCTTAGGCACAAGAAAGACCTCACACAAGGAGGGTATTGTCACCCGCCCAAATAGTCGGGGGTGAGTTTAATATACGATTTTTATTTTTTTTTATACATCTCTCAAACATAAACCATTTTTTTTTTTTTTTGGAGGGAACTCAAACATAAACCATTGTTTTATCATTTGATGAACCAAACGATGAGAAAATCTCTCTCTCTCTCTCTCTCTCTCTCTCTCTCTCTCCATATTTTCGCTGCAAAACAATTTCAACTCTATATCAAGATCTAGGTCTTCTCCTAAACTCCCGTGAGGCTGAATCCGGTGGAGACTTCGATCACCGGTTGGGCTGCCTTCGGTAACATAAGTTGTGTTCTTTCGACCTGCAAGCCGAGGGAGCTGGTTGGACAGTGTGAAATTCATCCGATCATAGTTCAATCGCCGTCTCAGCAGTGCCTATAGGTGGTGCCTTTAACGTGTGCGGTTCTTGAGACCATTCAATGCGGTGCTGTCAATGTGGTCAAGCAGATTCTTCGTCCTCGGTGGTCATCATCCTCACCTTCTCAAACGATTTGAGGGCTTTATTTCCTTCCTATTTTATGTTTTTGCAGTGTATCTCTATTACTATTTGTTTTCATGTCCCTATTATTTTGTATTTTTTAAGGCAGAATAGTTTTCTTACAAAGTTTCTTTATGGAGTTCTTTATAGAATTAAGCTGATTATACGGGTTTGAATTCATGGTCTTGCTTATTGTTCGTTTGTCAACTATAAAGGATTTTGTTTTAAAAAAAAAAAAAAAAAAAGCCGATGTTAAGCAACGATTATTTGAGAAATCCGGCCGCATACCCCTTGAGTTCATTCAGCTTCATCAATGATTCCAATTTAGCTTAAGAACATATCCATCTCTATATCAAAGGTTTCTTATTAGCGATCTTGTTACCTTGAGTCTAGTCTAATGGAATTATTTGATTTAAAAACAAAACCCAACAATAATGCTATAGTGGGCTTGTTTGGTACAACTTTTTTAACCCTGTTTTTGCTGTTAGCAAAAACCAACTGCAATCTTACTGTTTGGTAAAACAGTTTTTAGAAAAAATTTCAAAAACGATTTTAAAAATTGTACATGAGTCACAAAAGCTAAAAATCTTAGCTTTTAGAAAAAGCGTTTTTGTATTTGATATAAAATTACTTTAATATCCTCACGTGATTATCCATAGCACTGTTAAATATTTATTTTATGTCTATTTTAGTCTTTTTACTATAATATATTTATTTTACCAAACGCTAAATCAGTTTTTGTTACCAGCAACAACTGTTTTATAAACAGTTTACCAAACAATTTGTCAGTTTTTGAAAAAAACAGTTTTTTTAAAAAACTGAATTTAGAAGCACTTTTTTTTAAAAACAAAGCTATGTCAAACGATGTCATTAAAACATTTTTTTTCTTAACAACTAATTTTATTGACGCGCCCGGGCGTCATAGCACATAAGTAAAAATGTAACTCATAATATATTATATGTATGTATTAATAATTTAGATATATGTATTAAATAAAATTTACAAAATACTTGCACACAAAAGCTTTCTATTATAAATTTATGCTATTTATATTTCTTAATTTTGATTCGTGTACCAATTAAATTTACACAATATTTTCCATATATATGATTAATGTCAAGTATATACAATTTATATTTCAATTTTATTACATGTAAATATAAATTTTACAACTTTTACAATATAAAATGATATAAAAAATTATATGTATGTAAAGGAGTTGATAAAAAATTTCAAAACTGTATAGAACTTGCTTATATTGTTTTATTTTTTAGAATATATTAATTTAATAAGTTAGCATATTTATTTGAGCTCATAAGCAATGTATTTGACAATTAAATTCAGGTATGGTGTAGGTAAGTAATAATTTTGTGGTGTGGTAATTAAATATTAAATTACGAAATTGTTCGAGCTTACTTGCAGATATTTATCTATTTATTGGTTATATAATTGCGATGATTTCTATATTCTTAATTATGATTCTCGTGTAAATAATGATCGTATGTAAGTTATAACAAAGATAATAAAACATACAGAAATATATAATCATCAATATTTTAAAATTAAATCACAAAAATTTATGAATATTGAAAATATGTACAGTAACCTAAAAGTTTAAATAAATTATATAGTCTCGAATTAATACGATGTATATTTGGAATTTTTGGAAATGTAGAATAATAAGAAGAGGAATGTTTGGTGATAATGTTTAAGTTTTGTTTACAAATCACTATTCTTAATTAAACCAAAAAAAAAAAAACAGACTAGAACATAACAAGGGAAGAGAGAGAGAGCACTACTACAAAAATAGGATTCTACAACGCTTAAAAAACGTTGTAGAATGATTCTACAACGCTTCTTAAGCGTTGTAGAATCCTGCGTTGTAGAAGCTTCTACAACGCTTAAAAATCCGTTGTAGAATCCAACAGCTTTCTACAACGCTTAATAATCCGTTGTAGAAACTACGCTTCTACAACGGAATCTTAAGCGTTGTAGAAGCTTCTACAACGGTCTAATTCCATTGTGTAATTTTAAAATATTTTCACACATGTCGCCGCGGCGACGTATATTTTTCGCCGCGGCGACGTGCTTCTACAATGGATTGATTTTCCGTTGTAGAAGGACCTAGCCGCGGCGAGAATTATACGTCGCCGCGGTGAGTTATTTGCCGCGGCGAGGTACGTTCCGAGCCGCGGCGAGAACATTCTACAACGGATATTCAATCCGTTGTAGAAGCACGTCGCCGCGGCGAAAAATATACTTCGCCGCGGCGAGAAATTCGCCGCGGCGACGTCAAATCTTAGCCGCGGCGAGATGATTCTACAACGGATATAATGCGTTGTAGGAAGGCGATGAATTTTTTTTTAAAAACTCGCCGCGGCGAAGAAAAAATCTCGCCGCGGCGAGACTAAGATTTCTAATTTGCTTGCTCTCGGTATCTTGTCTCGCCGCGGCGAGAAGTATAGTTCGCCGCGGCGAGAATCATTTATTTTCAATCCACAATTTGTTTTTTACACGATACTAGCACCTGAAAATAATCTTCAATACAAAAAATATCTAATATATACATTCATCTCAAATATCCTCATCTTTAAAACATTCAAAATCTAATATATACATCTTCGAAAAAACTAGCTAATCGTCACAGTTAATAAATGTTTGTACATAAGTTACCCATTCTTCCCTAACTCTCTCTAAATCCTCTTTTGTATAGGATTTCTTATTTTCTAATTTTCCTACACCTCCTACGACTATATCACGCATATAAGAAATGACAAAATACCCGCATTCCGTGTTTCCCGTTTGTCTCGGAGCGTCCCAAGCCTTGATGTACGTTGATTGCCCGTTACTATTGGCGTTTTGATGCTCGAGCTTGAAATCAACAAGAACCCTATATAACACGGAGATTATAAGAGAAAAAACATCTAGAACGGTTTATAATAAAAATTATTTAAGAAATCAAAATATTACCTTTTTATCAATCGATTTAAATCCGTTGGGATTTTATTTCTCAACGGGTCAAAGAACATAGCGCTATTTCTCCAAAGGTCGGGGACAACGAGCATCCAATGCGCACCTTTGTTATACGGCATCAAAACTAGTTCACCAAATTTGCAATGTCGTACCACGTTTCCAACGTCCTTGACTCGTTTTGACAAATAAGCCTCCTCGTCGTCATTTTGTATATACGAACTTAAGCTCGGATTTATAAAACAAAAATTTCGAGTCTTCTTCACCTTTTCTAGCCTCGATCGTAGATAGCTATGACAAACAAATATTTAGTTGATCAAAACACTAAATATTGAATATTGATATTAAAAAACGCATATAAAGAAAACTCTTACTCCATATAAACCGTTATGCTCCCCGCGCCAATTTCCAAGTATTGCAAAAAATCGGAAATGTCTTCAAATGACACCGGAATCGGGATAGCCGCGAGACTTGGACTAACATTGACCATAATCACATCCCCTTCCGGTAACATTACTTTGTTGGCATGTTGAGCGAGCAATCGATACTTTGGATTAATCACCTTGTACGGAATCTTCTTAGCATCATCGATGCTAGCTTCACTCTCAAAACCGAGCTTTGAGAGTTGTTTGACAACCGGACCGCGACTCTCTATTCCCGAGTCCATTTCCATGAGTCTCTTCGGCCACGAGACAAACCCGCCTATAGCATCTTCAACGGTTTGAGCTTCTTCGGTGGGAATTGGCAATTTTGCTTTTTTAATCAAAACCCCCAAAACGGCCACGCGTAAATTTCCTTCCTCCAAAGGTGAGAAATGAACTACGCCTCCATTCATGTACGCTCGCCCATTTGCAACATGAATTGTGCCTCCGAACTCGGTGTCATCAATGAAAAGAAGACACTCGACGCTTTCATCCGAACTCGGTGTCACCGGCGTGGTTGGATTCAAAGAGCAACTAGCACGGACACTATTTGGTTTTTCCACAACAATAGGATCGATCTTCGGACGATCATCAACAATGATAGGATCGATCTTCGGACGATCGTCAACATCGTCGTGTTCTAAGCGAATCAAGAATTTTATCAATAACTTAATACCAAAACATTTATCTTTAATAAATAGATAAAAAAAAATTGAACATACCTAAAGAGACCGCTTCATTGACGTGTTCTTCAACATTTGCCATCTCTTTATCATCAACAACCTTCGCGTTGAGATTCTCTTTCACTTGCTCGACACTAGGCGACTCGACATTAATGCTACCATTTCCACCGAATGCCTTCATCACCAAAGACTTTAACTCGCTCATTTCCCGACGCATCTTCATTACTTCTTCGTTGGGCGTTGGAGGAACAAAGTACTTAAAACGCGACGTGTATTTGGATTGACCGCAAACTCGCGACGTTCCCAAAGCTTCTTGCAAAACACTCTTTCCCGATTCCGGCAACCATGTCCCTTGAGATGCTTGTTGTGATAACGTTTTCTACACATAAAATTATTTGAAAATAAAATTACAAGGTTAATTGTTATAACAAAGGTAAAGAACTTACGATTTTGTCTCCCATCAATTTGTCTTTCTCATCCTTGTAGTTATCTAAGTCTTTCATTCGCGAGTCAATCCAAAGTTCCTCTTTCGTAGGCCATTCCCCCGTTTCGTCATGCTAGTAAGAAGTAATTATATAATAAATTAAAAAATAATTGCAACATTTGAAATAACTAAAAGAAAAAAATGAATCTAACCTTTTCTTGATCAAGCTTTCGATATCCATTTCGGCCCGTTCGAGATTTGTACACACTTTTTCCGATATTTGATTTCCCATGTTCCGATGTTTGTTTGAACATTTCGGTTCGTCTATACTCAACAAATGCTATCCAATCTTCTTCGGTGATACTTGTATAGTATTTCAAAATACAAGCCGGTCTCTTTAAGGCGATTGGTTCGTTGATTATGTCTTTGAGTAGATCGTTGTATATCTCATGACGAAATAACCTTGCGGCTTCTCCGACTCTCATAAGGCAATCGTGTTTTTGTTCGATAGGAATCGTAAATCCTTCTTGCATTTCGTTCCAAATCCGTTCTTTAATTTGGGCGTTGTCTTTACATCTCCAATCACGCATTGAAAGTGGAACGTGTTCTCTTGCTAACACGCCAAAGTAACTCGACAACTCATCACCCTCTTTACCGATTGGTTGCCCTTTATCATCAAATTGTACCGGGATTTTTTTACCAAGTGTTTTAGCCTTATTAACCCGACCCATAAGAGTGTTTCTTCGTTTTCCTTGTTCATCGGAGTTAAGCGCTAGTTGTCTTCTAATTTTTCTTTTACCACTACCGCTAGAAGTAGTAGTAGTGGACGACATTGAATCTAATAAACAAAATTCAAATCATAATTCAATTTTCAACTCAAATGTTATCACAATTTCAACTCAAATGTAACAAAAATCAAATATAAACTCAACTCTAATCACAATATAAACTCAAATCCAATCCGATTCTAAACAAAAACACAATTTCAATCTCAATTCAATCTACTATCAAATATATTTCTCAAATCAAATCAATATCAAACTTCAATTCAATAAACTCAAATCCAATACAATATCTCCTAATTTCAAATCAATATCGAATTCACACTAAATAAGTCCATGTAAAAATGTTCAAAAACATTACCCGGAGTTGGACGAGCACAAGGGCGGCGAAGAAAAAAGGTGGTGAGGCGAGGTGAGGGCGCGCGGCGAGGGAGGGCGGCGTGGGCGCACGGCGAGGTGAGGGAGGGGGCTCAGCGAGAGGGCGGCGTGGGCGCGGCGCACGGCGAGGAGAGGGAGGTGAGGGTCGGAGAGAGGGAGAGAACGCGCGGGGCGAGGGCGCGGTGGCTCAGCGAGGTGAGGGACGGAGAGAGAGAGAGGGGCCGAGAGAGAGAGAGTGGTGGCCGGAGAGAGGGGCGGGGCGGCAAGAGAGTGGCGGAGAGAGAGAGGGACGAGAGAGATGTGAGTAATGGAGATGAGAAGAAATGAGAATGAGAAATGAGAGGGAAAAAACGCTAAGTATAGATATGAATGGGCGCGGGTAGTTAAAAAAATTTGAAACTTTCAGATTTTTTAACGCTCCTACAACGCTTATTCTAAGCGTTGTAGGAGCTCGCCGCGGCGAAGTGTATTTCTCGCCGCGGCGAGATGATTCTACAACGCTTAGAATAAGCGTTGTAGGATCCTCGCCGCGGCGAAACCAAATTCTCGCTGCGTCGAGAGTTACCCAGAAACGTCTCGCCGCGGCGAAAATGTGTCATCGCCGCGGCGAGGTAACCCTAGATGTCCTTGCCGCGGCAGTATACAATTTCCGCCGCGGCGAGACCTTTCTACAACGCTTAAGTAAGCGTTGTAGAAGCCTCGCCGCGGCGAAGGCTAATTCCCGCCGCGGCGAGGAATACATTCGCCGCGGCGGGAATTGTAGGATGCCGCGGCGAGAGTATATGTCTGGAACATGGTGCTCTCGGTAAGTTTTTCGCCGCGGCGACGACTTGTTCCCGCCGCGGCGCAGGACTCCTGCCGCGGCGGGATTTGTACCTCGCCGCGGCGTGATATGTCGCCGCGGCGAACGCATATTTTTGCCGCGGCGAGGACATTCTACAACGCTTATGGTAAGCGTTGTAGAATGTCTCGCCGCGGCGAAGTAGAAAGTTCGCCGCGGCGAGTGACACGAGACTGGTGATATAAATTCTCATTTCTGGTCTTTTTCACTTTGAACTCTCTCATAACCTCACTCGAAAAAATATTTCCAGTACCTTTTCTACTCATTCTAGAGCGTCCTCGTTTACTAGTCTCATCTACACATTCAAATCTTGTAAGTTCTTCTTTAACTTCTTCTAATTGTTGTTCTCTTGATAGTTTATACTAATTAGAATTGGTAATTTTTTGTATAATTAGGGTTTTTCTATGAATATGAGGAAGTGGATGTGGGAGAATAGATTGAATGAGATATATCGGAAAGGTGTAGATGAGTTTTGTGATTTTGCTAGAGAGAACATGGTAGATTTGAAATCTATTCGTTGTCCTTGTATTAAATGTGGAAATCATAGACATTTTTCGATTGATGTTGTTCGGACCCATTTGTTTGCATATGGAATAATGACCTCGTATCAAAGATGGTTCTACCATGGTGAGGTTTTTCGTTCTACGGCAAATGAGGATGATGTTGAAGATGATATTGATGATATGTGCGGCATGATGATGATTTGGAGGACGATTTTGTTGAGCGACCGGAATTGTTTGAGTCCATGATGAATGATGCGGAGACACCATTATATGAAGGGTGTACAAGCTATTCGAAGTTGTCATTTTTAGTTACATTATTTCATTTGAAGGCGTCGGGGGGTTGGACTAACACTAGTTTTACTCTATTGTTGGAAACACTGAAAGAAGCATTTCCGAAAGACAATAAAGTACCTTTAAGTATGTATGAAGCAAGGAAGACTTTGGGTACATTAGGCATGAAGTACGAGAAATTCCATGCGTGCCCAAATGATTGTGTTTTATATAGACACGAGTATGAAGATATAGATGAATGTCCGACGTGCAAAGAGTCACGGTGGAAGAAGGGTAAAATTCCATGTAACGGGGTTAAAGGAGTTCCAGTTAAGGTACGTACATTTTCATCACTTGATTAGGAAATACATGTAGCTCATATTCATTATTTATTACTGATTTTCGTTAAATATATTTCAGTCGTTATGGTACATTCCTCCAATGCCGCGCTTTCGTCGAATGTTTAATAGTGTCAAACACGCGAAGAACATGGTTTGGCACTCCGAAAAGCGTATCGATGATGGTATGTTGAGACATCCTGCTGATGCTGCACAGTGGAAATCATTCGATTTAGAGTATAAGGATTTCAGTGTTGATACTCGAAATTTGCGCCTTGGTCTAGCTTCTGATGGAATGAACCCGTTCAGCATGATGAGCAGTAAATACAGTGTTTGGCCGGTTATACTTGTGAACTACAATCTCCCTCCAAAGCTATGTATGAAGAGAAAGTTCTTGATGTTAACGCTTTTGATTTCAGGACCGAATCAACCAGGAAATGATATTGATGTCTATTTGGCACCGTTGGTCGATGATTTGAAGATGTTATGGGAGAAAGGGATGGAAGTCAAAGACGCTTACCGTGGAGATTCGTTCAACTTAAGGGCAATGTTAATGTGGACTATTAACGATTTTCCGGCCTATGGAAACTTGTCAGGATACTCTGTGAAATGCTCGATTGGTTGTCCGATTTGCATGAAAGACACATCTTCCATCCGTTTGAAGCATGGTAAGAAAACTGTTTTTCTGGGTCATAGAAGATTCTTACCAAGAGATCACTCGTATAGAAGATTGAAACAAGCGTTTGATGGAAATTCAGAAGAACGACCCCCTCCTAGAATTTTGTCTGGTGAAGATGTCTATGAGATGGTTAAAAACGTCAATGAAGTGCTTGGGAAAAGAAAGCGGAGTGCTAGTACTAAAGAATCGTTCAAAGAGAATCCTTGGAAGAAGAAATCGATTTTCTACGACCTTCCTTATTGGAAGACACACTACGTCCGACATTGTCTGGATGTTATGCACATCGAGAAAAATGTTTGCGAATCGCTTATTAGTACACTTCTTGATGATCCAAATAAATCGAAAGACGGAATACAATCTCGATTGGATCTCAAAGAGATGAATATAAGAAGCATTTTGCATCCCGAGGAGGGGGGTGGGAAAAAAACAAAATTACCACCGGCAAAGTACACTCTAGATCGAAAGGAGAAAAAGAAATTGTGTAACTGGTTTGCTTCTATTAAAGTCCCCGAAGGTCATTCGTCAAACTATAAGAGGTTCGTGTCTTTGAAAGATTTGAGACTTACTGGAATGAAGACGCACGACTGTCATGTGCTGCTACAACAAATGTTGCCTCTTGCTTTACGAGGAATTGTGCCAAAAGATGTGAGGTTTGCAATATCAAAGATATGTGTATTCTTTAACTCGATTTGCTCGAAGGTCATCGATCCAACTCGATTGGATTTAATGCAGTCAGAATTGGTGAAAACTCTGTGCTTGCTCGAAAAGATCTTTCCACCTTCGTTTTTCGACATAATGATCCACTTAACCGTCCACTTGGTACGTGAAGTGAAATTAGGAGGGCCCGTGTTTTTACGGTGGATGTATCCAATCGAACGTTATATGAAAGTGTTGAAAAGCTACGTGAAGAACTACAATAGGCCGGAAGGGAGCATAGTTGAAAATTACATAGCAGAAGAGTCGGTTGAGTTTTGTTCTGAGTATTTAGCTAAAACAGACGAAATTGGGTTACCCAAGAATACCAATTTTGATTCAAAAGCTCTATCTAAAGGTATTTTTTTTTAACACTTTATTTGTTTATTTAAATTATATATGAACATTATTTTTAAGTATTTGTTTCATTATATATAGGTAGTTATTCGATCGTCAACCGAAAAGAATGGGAGCAAGCAAGTCTCCATGTGCTACACAACGTTTCCGAGGTCAAGCCATTTGTGGATATTCATTTGAATGAGTTGAGAGTGAATAATCCAAAGAAGGGTAGAAATGAAAAATGGTTGCAAGAAGAGCACAACCGTTTGTTTCAGAACTGGCTTGGAAAACGCATATTTATAGAGGCAGGACATTCATCTACGTTGAGTAAACTATCTGGCGGGCCGTCCTCAATGGTTACAAGGTACACTGCTTGGTCTGTTAATGGTTTTACATTTTACACAAGGGAACGAGACAACAAGCATCCCGTACAAAATAGCGGTGTTACATTGTTACATGTTTCGTCGGCAAAAGATAAGAATCCAAAACATGCTTTTATGAAGTATTACGGATACATTGAAGATATTTGGGAACTTGATTATTGCGGGTTGCGAGTCGCATTATTCAAGTGCAAATGGGCAGACAATAATCACGTTAAAGTTGATAATGAAGGAGTTACAATTGTCGACTTTAGACGGATTGGCTACGAGAATGATTCATTTATTTTGGCTTCGCAAGCAAGTCAAGTGTTTTATGTTTCAGATCCAGCAAATCCTGAGTTATCGTTAGTGGTTCATATGAAAGCGAGAAACGGTAACGAAGAAGAAGACGAAGACATGTCTAGCATTCCTCCGTTCACATCAGGATTACCGCCAATTGATCAAGAGGTGGATGATTTTAATGATGACGATGTTTCACATCTACTTCGTAAGGATATAGATCCTATTTTTGTTTGATATTGAACATTTAGATAATGTATTTTCATTTTGGATTTTATGTTATTCTCCTGTGGACAACGTTATTTTTCATTCAAAATTTCTCTATACAATGTCATTTACATTTCTCCAACATCGCCGCGGCTGAGTACATCTCTCGCGGTGGCAGGATAATCTCGCCGCGGCGAAATACAAATCCTGCCGCGGCGAGGGACCTTCTACAACGCTTTAACAAGCGTTGTAGAAACCTCGCCGCGGCAACGTATATTCCATGCCGCGGCGAGGTCATAACGCCGCGGCTGGAATATCACCACGCCGCGGCGAGACAAGTTCTTAAAAAACACAGACTCTCGGTATAAAAATATCAAACACTCGCCGCGGCGAGATACAAATCCTGCCGCGGCGAGGACCCTTCTACAACGCTTAAAAAAGCGTTGTAGAAACCTCGCCGCGGCAACGTATAGTCCATGCCGCGGCGAGGTCATTACGCCGCGGCGGGAATATCAACTCGCCGCGGCGAGGATATGTTCCCAAATATGAAGGCTCTCGGTAAGTTTCTCGCCGCGGCTATAGCTTATTTGCGCCGCGGCGACACGTTTTCGCCGCAGCGAGAAGACTACGCCGCCGCGGCAAGATTCTGTTTTTAAAAACGCATGCTCTCGGTAAGTTTCTCGCCGCGGCGACGTGTAAGTTTCGCTGCGGCGAAGACTTTCTACAACGCTTTGGAAAGCGTTGTAGAATGTCTCGCCGTGGCGAGGTAAAAAACACGCCGCGGCGAGAGTTATACGCCGCGGCGAAATGTCTAAGTCGCCTCGGCGAGATTAGAATAGAATCACCTCACCCTACACATTTTTACTGTCTTTCCCATTTTAAACTTGGTTTTCAACAGAAAAATTATCATTCAAGTAAAAAACCATCACACATTCAGATTTCATAATTTTTAAATATTAATCAAGTCTCAAACACACATTAACTAAAACACGAGTCTTAAACATAAACAAACCATGCGAGTCTTAATTTAAATTTAAAATGAAGCTTAAACAAACCAAACGAGTCTTGAATTTAAAATTTAAAGTTGGTGTTGTTGGTTTAGTCGTCATTCGGTGGTGGTGGTGGTGGTGAGTGCGCCGGATATTGAGGAGGTGCCATATGCGGTGGCCACTGTGGTGGTGGGTACGGATAATCGGAGTATTGAGGATATGGAGGAAATAACACCTGGTTCTCTTGGTTGATGTCCCACCGAGAGTAGAGATCGTTCAGTTGGTTGATGTGAGAGGCGCCATACTCCGCTTGTTGGTGCATGTACTGTTGCGTGTGTTGGAACCCGCCGACGAGATAGTTGGAGCATTGAGCTATGTAGTCGATGGTGGCGGGGTCGACTACCGGAGGTGCTGGTAAGAACAATCGAGGCTCGTTGACTGGTGGTCCCTCTTCCCCTTCCTCCTCCTCATCCTCCGCTTCCTCCTCTTGTGGTTCCTCCCTAATCTTGTAGCGATCGATGATGTTATTCGTAATAGGCCCCATAGGACCCTTGATCGTATCCCTTTTCGAGCGTCCTACCCCCGCATTTGTACAAAGGCCGGTAATGATCGACGGATATGGCAAACCGTGGCGTTCATTAGTATAGTCTAGACTCTTCATCCAATTGTAGATGAATCGACCGACGTTGATAGAATGACCTTTTATGATGCAGAACAACACCTGGATACGGCCCTCGTCAAGAGTGGTGAAGTGCTTGATCGGATAGAGGCGAGCGCAAACAAAGTAAATCCAAGCTTTAGCAATCCTGGTGAGTTGGTCACGCTTGAGTACCCTTTTTCCTTTTTCAAGGACCCAATCCTCTCCTGGAATGCACAGCAACCTCGCCATCTCCTCGTGGCTGCAAGTTCTCAACCATTCCCGATAGCCTTCATTCTCGAAAGGCACATCTGGGGTCCCAAGCAAATCGTTGATCGCTTCGATGCTCACATCGACCTTTTTACCTCGGACCGTCACAACATCTCCATTGTGATCCGGTAAGTTTGCGTAGAATTCGTACACGAAGTTTAAGTTCGTCTCGAACTCGGGAACGGCACAATACTTCACCCATTCATGACCAAGAATACTGTTGCGGATTGACACTCCTATCTCGGTGTTAGAGCTCACATTGAATCCCCGCTCAGGGATCACACTGCGCGACGAGATTTTGTCGTAACGATCCTCCGCGGCCTTGCTGGTGAAGATATTCGTGTTATAATCTGCTTCAGGAGACGATTGACGAGCTCGCTTACTTTTACTTTTACTAGGACCTTTGGAAGTGCTCGGAGCCGTGGCGCCCGCCGGATTTTTTGTTCGAACCATTTTTCACCTTCACAAAGCATAATCATAAAAAATTCAATCTCGACATCTACAATCAACATAACCATTTTAAATACTAACAATGTCACAACAATCACAAATTCTATATCAATTCCAACTTCATTTAAACATAACAATATCAAATTCATAAACAATTCCATTCTAACACAAATTCTAACTCAAATTCATTCTAACACAAATTCTAACTCTAATTCATTCTAACACAAATTCTAACGTCTCAAATTCATTCTAACACAAATTCTAACTCAAATTCATTCTAACACAAATTCTAACTCAAATTCATTCATAATAAAATAACAAACCCTAATTTTGTTAAATCAATAACCACCTTAAATCAATAACCCTAATTTTGTTAAATCAATAACCACAACATGCAACTCGGGGAAATAACATGAAATCCATATTCAAAAACACGAAATCCATATTCAACAACACGAAATTAAATCAATAACCACCTTAAAAACTTAGAAAATCATACCTTTAAAAAGAGAGTGAGAGGCGGTGAGAGAGAGAGGCGCGAGAGAGTTGGGCGGCGAGGACGTGGCGAGCGAGAATGGCGGCGAGGATGTGGAGAGCGAGAATGGCGGCGAGGACAAGGCGACGGCGAGAAATCGGGGCGGCGAGGACGTGGCGAGGGATTTTGGAAGAGAAAATGAAGACAGAGTCGGCCGAAATAGTTTGTCTCGCGTTTGTATTTTGAGGAAAATGAGAAAAAAAACTGAAAACTGGTTTATATAGTGAAAACCTAAAAACCTCGCCGCGGCGAGAATATGTCTTCGCCGCGGCGAGAAGATCCTACAACGGTTGAAAATCCGTTGTAGGATCTTCTCGCCGCGGCGGGAGTCCTACATCGCCGCGGCGAGGCAGTTTCATAGAAAACTGCTAGGCCACGGTATCCTTCTCGCCGCGGCGGAGTATATTTCCAGCCGCGGCGACATAATCTCGCCGCGGCGAGGGAGGACCATCGCCGCGGCGACTCTATTCTACAACCCTTTAAAAAAACCGTTGTAGAATTTGTCGCCGCGGCGAGGTTTAAATCGTGCCGCGGCGAGGTCCATCCTTCTACAACGCTTTGAACTTGCGTTGTAGAAAGGTTTCGCCGCGGCGAAAATCACATGGTGCCGCGGCGAAGGTTCTACAACGGGTTGTTGTAACGTTGTGGGAAATCTGAAATTTAAGTTCTTCTACAACGCTTTTGTAAAGCGTTGTAGAATCACCCAGATTCTACAACGCTTATCCATAAGCGTTGTAGAAACACCCAGATTCTACAACGCTTATCCATAAGCGTTGTAGAATCGCCCAGATTCTACAACGCTTATGTTAAGCGTTGTAGAATCCCTAGTTTCTACAACGCTTATGTTAAGCGTTGTAGAAAGTCCGTTGTAGAATCTCATATTTGTAGTAGTGGAGAGAGAGAGAGAGAGAGAGAGAGAGAGAGAGAGAGAGAGATTTAAAGAAAAGTTGTTTTGAAGAGAGAGAAAGGTGGGACCCATGTAGAAAAGTATGTTAGGAGAGGTAGAGAGAGTGATATTTTTTTTCATTTTTTAAAAATATAAAAAAAAAAATTATAAAACTTTGCCACGTGAAAGATAAGCAGAACTGACGAAACGTTTTCGAGTCCAACCCACCACTCTTTTAAGGTAAACTAGTTTTATACTTGTTGTCGCTCGTTTCCGGACAACGATTTAGAGACTCAAACATTCGACTCAATGCCAGACCAAGAGATCACGTTCGAGCCTAGGTGTCTCGAACTTGGTATCCTGAGTTTGTCTCCAGCCAAGAATCTTCCCCCAACGTCCTCCAAGGTATCCTGAAAATAAGAAAAAGAAGAACTATCAAAAGAAAACAGAGACGTTGCCTATGTTTACTGTTGAAGTTTAGAGAGAGAAGATAAAGAAAGAGAGAATCGGAGAAGAGAGAGAGTGTTCCGAGACTTTGAATATTTCTTGTATATAATATTAATTTGTATCACCTATTTATACATAAGGTGGGTACAAGAGAGAGTGTAATAAATACATGTGTAAAAACTACTTCTAGGAAAAAAAGAATAATAAATATAC
This sequence comes from Urtica dioica subsp. dioica, assembly GCF_054948205.1. Lineage (NCBI taxonomy): Eukaryota > Viridiplantae > Streptophyta > Magnoliopsida > Rosales > Urticaceae > Urtica > Urtica dioica. Next base: position 35,116,016 of record NC_142760.1, read on the forward strand.
ACAGAGAGCAAGACATCGGAAATAACATGAGAAATAAATGCGACAATTTCCCATGAGGAATGAGTTCCAAGGAGAGGACTTCCGAGGCAAGCTCGACGCGGAAGGGCGAGCTGACGAGCTCGATTTCAACACTCCCCCTCAAGCTTGACTGTATATGTTGAGGAGGTCAAGCTAGCTACATAGCTCGGAAAAGGTTGCTCGCGGAAGGGCTTTGGTGAGAATGTCGGCGAGCTGATGACCTGACGGAATGTATTCCATATCGATTATTTTTTCTTCAATCTTTTCACTGATGAAGTATCGGTCGATCTCGATATGTTTTGTTCTGTCATGATGGACTGGATTTTTGGCTATGCTGAGAGCAGCTTGATTATCGCAAAAGAGCTTGATTGGACCTTCGGTGATGATCTTGAGGTCGTCGAGAACTCTCTTCAGCCAGATGCCTTCACATACTCCACTTGCTAAGGACCTGAGCTCGGCTTCAGCACTACTTCTTGAGACAACGGACTGCTTCTTGCTTCTCCAGGTAACAAGATTTCCCCAGACGTATATGCACATGCCTGATGTTGATCGTCTGTCTGGAACATATCCGGCCCAGTCTACATCTGTGAATACTTCGACACCTCGACTTTGTCTTTTCTTGAAGGAGAGACCAGTCCCTGGGGCAGATTTGAGGTATTGGAGAATCCTCATGACTGCGTCCATGTGAGTTTCTGAGGGATTACTCATGAATCGACTTACCATACTCACTGCGAATCCAATATCTGGTCTCGTGTGAGTTAGGTAGATGAGTTTTCCTACGAGCTGCTGAAATCTTTCTTTGTCGGTGGCGGCCTCGTTGGTGCGAGCTAGAAGTTTCACATTGGCATCCATCGGAGTGTCAACTGGTTTGCAGCCAAGCATGCCAGTTTCTTTGAGGAGATCCAACGTGTACTTGCGCTGGGAAACAGAGATGCCCTTTTCTGATCGAGCTACCTCCATGCCGAGGAAGTACCGTAGGCTGCCGAGGTCCTTGACTTCGAACTCAGATGACAAAGTTTGCTTCAGCCTCCTGATCTCTTCCAGGTCGTCTCCGGTGATGACTATATCGTCCACATACACACTAAGAATGGTGTGCTTGCCTTGTGTGGAGATTTTTGAGAAGAGTGTTGGATCTGCTTGACTCTGCTCGTAGTCACAACGTTTGAGCACGTTGGTGAATTTTCCGAACCATGCTCGAGGGGACTGTTTTAGTCCATATAGTGACTTCTTGAGTTTGCAAACTTTATTGGCTCCTTGATCTTTGTAAAATCCTGGTGGGAGTTGCATGTAGACTTCCTCTTCCAGTTCGCCGTTTAGAAAAGCATTCTTTACATCGAGCTAGATGAGAGGCCAATCTAAGTTGGCTACTAGTGAAAGGAGGATTCTGATGGTATTGAATTTTGCAACTGGAGCGAATGTTTCTTGATAGTCAATGCCATACGCCTGCGTGTACCCTTTTGCGACAAGTCGGGCTTTGTATCTCTCCACTGTCCCATCTGGATTGTGTTAGATGGTGAAGAGCCATCTACATCCAACAGTTCGCTTGCCTGGTGGTAGCTCGACGATATCCCACGTATCATTCTTTTCGAGGGCTTGGATCTCAGCATGACTTGCGTCTCGCCACTCGGAACTTTGAAGGGCTTCCTCGATGGAGTTCGGAACTTTTCCTTCATCTAACTTCGCCACATAGGCTTGGTAGCTCGTAGATAAATTCCTATAGTACACGTAATCTGCCATCCTGTATTGAGCACACGACCGAGGATGTTTTCTCAATGCAATGGGTAAGTCTGGAGATTCGATGTTACATTGTTCAATAGTGTCGTGGTTCAGGTTCAGAGAGACATCTTGGTTGCGAGCTTGTACCGGACTCTGGGTGATATTCAGTTCACATGGAGAGGGTTCAGAGGCTTGCGAGCTGGGAATTTCTTGAACATGTGAGGTCGGCGAGCTAGGAATTTCTGGAACATGTGAGGTCGGATTTTGAGGTGAGCTGGGCGAGCTGGGAATTTCTGGAACAGGTGAGGTCGGATTTTGGGGTGAGCTGAATTCTGGGTTTATGATGAGCCAATTTGGGAAGTCATTTCCGTCATTCTCCCCCTGACGAGCTGAATTGGCGAAGTAAGGACTGAACTCATGAAAAGATACATCCATTGAGACTATGAATTTTTGTGATCGGGGTTCATAGCATTTATAGCCTTTCTGGGTTGCTGAATAGCCAAGGAAGATGCATTTGAGCGATTTTGGTTCAAGTTTACCTTGGCCATAAGAATGGGTGAATACTGAACAGCCGAACACTTTCGCAGGTAGGGTTGAGATGAGTCGACAGTGAGGGTATGTCTCTAGAAGGACTTGAGATGGGATTTTATAGCCAAGAACACGAGATGGCATTCTGTTTATGAGGTAGGTGGCTGTGAGGACAGCTTCTCCCCAAAAATGAGATGCGACGTTTGAGGAGAACATGATGGCTCGGGCGACCTCGAGAATGTGTCGATTTTTCCGCTCGGCTACCCCATTTTGTTGCGGGGTATGAACACACGAGCTGGAGTGAATTATGCCATGTGTTTTGAAGAAATCGCCGAGCTCAGAATTAAAGTAATCTCGAGCGTTGTCAGTGTGGATAATTTGAATGGATGTGTCGAACTGTGTTTGGATCATTTTGTGAAAGGTTTTGAATAGATTGGATGTTTCAGATTTTTGTTTCATCATGTATATCCAACTGAGTCTAGTGTGGTCGTCAACAAAGAGAAGGAACCATCGAACTCCAGTGATATTAGGAACTTTTGAGGGCCCCCATATATCACTGTGAATTGTGGCAAAAGGACGAGATGGTTTGTACGAGGTGGGGTGATACGAGCTTCAAGAATGTTTGGCGAACTCACGCATGTCACACTGAATGGAATTGATATTTTTATTGATAAACAAAGAAGGAAACATTCTTTTGAGATACATGAAATTTGGATGCCCTAGTCTAAGGTGATTGAGCATGATCTCTTTGTACTGGGGTGAATGTTGGGCGAGCTGACACATGGCGGGCTGATCTGGCTTGATGACATAGAGTCCGGTACTCAGCTCGGCATTACCAATCTGTCTCTCCGTGACCTGTTCCTGATACACACATGAACTTCCATAAAAAATAGTTCGGCACTTAGAGTCTTGGTTGATCTTATGCACAGATAAGAGATTGCATTGTAGTTGAGGCACAAAGAACACCGAGTCTAGCCTCATGGACTTCGTCAAGACAACGGTGCCAATACCAGTGACTTGAGTTTTGGCTCCGTTGGCAATGGTGACTGATATGCTTTTATTGCAAGCGGAGTAAGTTGTGAATAGATTTCGATTACCAGTCATGTGATCAGTGGCACCTGAGTCGACAATCCATGCTGTGGGATTCTCTGAGCTTACATTGAGGGCTCTAGGAGAGTTACCTAGAGGGCCAATGCCCGAGTGTTCTCCACTGAGTTGGACTTGTTGAAGAAGCTTCTGGAGAATAGCGAGCTGGTCGTTGCTGAAGGGAGAGGAGTCTGAGGTCGAGGTCGAGGCAGTGGACGAGGTGGATACTAAGTTTCCGACTGAGTTAAGATCCTTAGTATCTTGGGTAGACTTCGAGCTCGGTGGTTTCCCATGCAGTTTCCAGCAGGTTTCTCGGAGGTGGCCAGGTCGTCTGCAATGATCGCAGTAGCTGACGAGCTCGATTTCAACATTTACCTCTCTGACGCTCAACATTAAGAGGGTTGAGGAGGAAGAATAGATGTTTAGTTGTTTACAGAGCAAATTCGAGTGAAACGAGCCTTCACGGGGTTTCATCAGCGTTTTGAAACTTAAAAATGTGTTACCCGAAGTTTGAGGTCGAGGTCTATATTTATAAACCTTGTGGGTGTGCCCTTGGGTCTGAGAAATCTTCAAGCACATCCATGTCGCGCGTGCGGCTAGGAGGAATCTCAAGGCCGAGTGGTCGAGCGGTCGGGAGACGTCCCGTGGTCGAGAGGCCTCAGGGGTCTGGAGGCCGAGGGGCCTGAAATCGAGAGGCCGGACGACCTGGAGGGCCAGAGGGCCGGCCCCTGAATGGCCACCGGTCGGTTAGATCATGCCACCCTGCATGGGTCGATGCTCAATCAGCCCGGAGGCTGAGGGGTTAGTGCTTGGACGGCCACCGGCTGTCCGTAATCCCAGTGATCCCTCCGCGTCATATGGAATTTTATGGGCCGGGCCCAGAGACTTTTCAAGGATACGTCGCATCGTTCCGAGGGCTCGAAACACACAGATAGCATTAGCCCCTGAGTTTATTGCTGGGAGAAGCAAATGAGTAAACTCAGACAGTTCTCTCATTTACAGTTTATAGCAGTGCAGTTCGTTATTCTTAGGAGCCCCCAGAAGACAAAAGAAAAAGGTGATCACCTATTCCTCTTTTTCGCCTTTCCATTTGTCCTTTTTTTTTCTTTTTATAAGCTCTCCACACGTGTTCTTCCCTCTTTACCGTGTGATGGATTATCCTAACACGTTCACGCTGAGATGGTCCCTTGACGGAGGTCTCGAGAAAGACTATCGTGTGCTTCTGTCCACCCCGTACACAAGCATGGACGAGATTTGGGGTAACCCATCACTTCTCCATCTTTCTTCTTTATCTTCTCAAAGCTCTCTCTCTCTCTCTCTATTCTCTAGCTCGTCTTGGATTTGGGAGTTCACGATCGGCGCTTATGGAGTTCACGATCGTATGACTTTAGCCTCTTTACAAAAGAAGAGATTGGCCCTCGTAATCATGAATATTCTTGGTCTAATTGTGATGAACTCGGCTATCGATCCCACGATCGGCGCTTATGGTGTTCGGAGACAGAGACCTCGCTATCATGGATGGGTGGTTATCCGGTGATGGTGGCGTAACGCCTGACGAAAAAACAAAGACAGGGAACGACGCGATAGAGCTTCGCGACGGGGCGGACGGAAACCCACGAACCCGCGACATAGTCGGGTTTGGAAGGACGCTAGGGGGTGTTGCATCGGCGGCGGTGACGACTAGGTCGAGAGCGGTCGGCCTCAGCGAGTCGATATACGATGGTCCCGGGACTGAAACGGTGGTGAGAGGTTACGCCGCGGGGCTGTTTGGCTCGGAGCCTCTCGCGAGCACACGCTCGAACCCATAACGTGTGCGCACGTCCGTAGTCGGTGTCGGGCCTCCTTCTCTAGTGACCTCCCTCTGCCGAGACCCAGGTAAATTCCTTCTCGCCTTGGGATCTAAGGTGGCGGACCTTTGGTCGACTGAATGGACAAAGGCTGTTCGACCAGCTTTGATACGGGGGCCGATTGCCTCTCGTCCGTTCGATCGATGAGCGCATGATTGAGGGCGACTAGCTCTTGCGTGTTTGGTAGATGAGCGTGGGACATAGGGCCGATCGATAACTGTACGACCGAAGGCCAGTCACTTGTGGTTCTTTCGTCTACTGGCAGTCACGCGACCAGGACCGGGACCGAGACGACGTATACATAAGCGGCGAGTGGCCGATGGACCGATGATCCTGCGCTCGGGAGAGACGGAGACCCAGTCGACTCGGGACCGTGCAACGGTGTCGAAGACCCCTGGGCTCGAGCGAGCCTTGCAAAATAAGAGTTGGTGAGGATCCGATCATTCTCGGTCATCGAGTCAACGACGTTAGATGGTTTTGACTACTCGAACGTGGATCTTCGGAGCACGATTTTGCTTTTGGCCTTTTGCGATTTACGACGATGCTACGAAATCCCATCTTTCATCGTCATCCTTTGCCCGACGCCGAAGGATGTGCCCTCATGCCCTTGCGAGAGGTTCCCTGCGATTCATGAGGCCAGCCTCCACAGTGGGCTGCGATTACCGCTCTAGAGCGCGGCTCAGGACTTCTTGGCCAGCCTAAACACACATGTAGCCCAGATGCCGCCGTCATTTTACATGCCACCAAGCTTTGACTGCAAACGATTTTTGGAACCTTGTTGAGGTTGGAGACGTCCCCCATTAGTCGAGTTCTATAAAGTCTGCCATCGAAAGCAGCTGGCGATACTCATGAAGGTCACCACGAAGAATCGTCTCCCGTGGGTGTGGGTTTCTACTGTTAGGAATTCTTGCCCATGAGAAGATTTATTTGTAATTCTCACTGAAATTATTAATAAAATAAATTTATGACATTTATTATCTATTTGAAATGAAAGCTTTATTTCTAATAAAAGAATTATCAAACATTCATCAACCCATAGTCTCCGTACTAACCTGAATCACATGTTGGGCATCTGAGTTCGGGTGGTGAACTAAAACAATGGTCGATGATTGATTATGCCTGGGTAGCTGAATCTAAAATCATATATGTGGAAACAAGTGAAGGTTGATCACTTAGTGGGAGCATTCTATATTTGTGGTAAGTGTCCGACTATGACAGACTTTGGTTGTTGATGTGTCGTCTAAGGACTGTTATGACACACTAACCAGGGTTGATATGATGGTCACAGTGAGACTTGATCTAAATCCTGAAGTGATCATGGACTTATAGGTCATATCGCCGGGTTCTTTGGCTGATTCGTTAAAGGCTACTGAGACGCTGGGATACTTATGTCTTGGGAATCCGGAATATGATATGAGCAGAATATGATTCATAGATACGGAATCCAGTCTTCCTGAAAGAAGGTCAATGTTCACTCACCTAAGGGTTGATTACATAACCGATAGATTGCGCACAGTTTCATAATAAATAACGTTCGAAAGAATCTTTCGCTGGGGAAGCAACGTTGCTTAAGGCTTATAAGTATCAACGAAGGTATAATAGAATAATTGACCTTTCTAGGTACGGTTTGAACCTGGAGGATCTTGGTCACGAACTGACTATATCAGTGGACACTCGTCACGATAAGTAAAATATAATTATAGTAATAAGGAGAGTGCAGTCTTGGATTACTTTGTGGAGTACTGAACAAGATTGAACGAATCGATTGAAAAGAGAAATGACTATTTAATCTTTTAATTGGATTTGTAGGAGCTTCTGTGACTAGGTCCATTAGTCCCCGATTCGGCTCTGATAAAGATGGATAAGAACTCTCTAGTAATAATAAAGATTTTTATTACAATCCCACAGCTGTAAATTGTTTAGCAGCATTCATTCGAAAATTTGTCTATTTGCTGAATTAAACTCACATTCTCTTTCTGTTATCTCATTGCGTTATCTACTCTTCGATACCTATGGAATTAATTATTTATTGTTTGATTAAGTAAATAATTAATTGAATTTTAAGTTGGGCCTCATGGACACTGTAAAATTCGAAAATTCCTTGGCCCATGACCTATAGTTGGGCGCCTACATTGGGCATTAATTACCCAATATTTTATCTTTTATTAGTTGCTAGATTTATGGTAACTAATTAAATAAGAGAGAGGATAATAATGGTTGAGATAATCTCTCTCCATTAAATAAAGAAATAAGATATTGTGTTTTATTCTCTCTTATAATTAATTTCCTGATATCTAGGAGAATAATAATGGTAGAGATATTCTCTCCATTAAGTAAGGAAATAAGATATTGTTATCATTATTCTCAAATGTCTAGATTCCTTAAATAAATGAGAGAAATAAGGAAATAGAATATCCTATATTTTGATCTGATGGATGAGAGAAAAAGTATTTGTAGTCAAGATCCAATTATTCATGTTTAATTACAAAATAGGAAAGAATAAATGAGAATAAAATATCTCTAGGAGCTTCATAGAATATCTATATTCTACCACTATAAATAGGGGTCAAGGAGAACAGTATAGACGTTCACAAGATAAGTCCAAAAATTCGCCCAACATAGCTAGTGTGGCCGAATTCTTATCTCTTTCTCTCTCCCTCGAAATTCGTGATTCCATTCCCAAAAATACGAAACAACCCGAATCTCTAAATCAAAGTCGTTGTGAGGTAATGAATGAGCCCACACTTTCTTCTTATTCCATCCGAAGATTACGTTTCGGAAGATTACAGTATCATCTTTTGAGTGCCATACGACAAGAGTACTAAAGTCATTCCCGAAGATCTGATCGTGGAAGATAAAGCTTGAAGAATGAGTCGGAGGAACTCGGAATGGAAGCTTGAAGAACGCTTAGAAGATTCTGTAGCTAAGGAGAAATACGTAAGTTTCTCTAATGACTCTTCGGTTTAATTCGGTTGCTTGATATTGCTCTCACGCTTAATATTAATTTAAATAAATCTAGATCTCGTTAAATAACCTTAATTAATTAGCTAAGTAGCGTAATTAATTTTTTCCACATGGTTATATAGGTGCATAATCACCAACATCTACGAGCGCGTTCGAGTCCGCGCGCATGCACTTTGGACATGCTGCTGACTTTTCAACCGATGTCGATGCTGATGACTCCGAGTTGGCAGCCGTAGTCAAAGAGCTTCCCGAGTCGCGGCGTCGGACCTTGATTTTTATGTCCCTTGACTTGATGGCGACTACCATGTGGTTTGTTTCCATTGCGCCTGCATGATGAGGAGCCTTCGAAGTCAGAGTCCAAAGAGGGAGACTCCCTACCTCTTTCTTGGGCCGTGGACAGTATTCATGTGCTTCGCTCCTTTGCTTTACTGTATTCTTGTTCGCCTTTCGTGATTTGAGGCATCTTTTTTTATATACTAATGTTTGTTGTTTTTATTGCAGGTGACATGGCCCCAGAGCGTTCTCGTGCGAGATTGTCAAGTACTCAGCTCGCTCCGGATGCTATAGTCGTGTTCCGTTCTCGGGTTGCTGCCCGTAACGGGAAAATACCGGCCGCTATAGCCTGCCGACGCGAGATGATGCTCGCTCTTCCTTGAAGCAGTTTTCTTCCTTGGTAACTCGCGATGCGCCTTCTACATCGAAGCGCACGAATATTGATATGATCTTTGAAGCGACAAAATCAAGGTATTTTGAGCCAATCATGAATTTATGGATTAAAGATTACAAAGAAGAATTCCATGGTATAAACGAAGCTGGATATGGGATATACAAAGCATGGTCTGGGCTGATTCAACAAGTTGAGTTATTGGAGCCCAATGTTGGTACAAATTAGATTCAAGGAAGCCTAGTTACTACAATTAAAGTGCTACAAAAGAGCTTGGACGTTCATGGGCATTAGGGTCATAAATTTATCAATAAATGATGCTCTTTACTAGCTTTTTGGTGCTCTAAACATCATTCAGCAATAGTTGGAATTTGGAGGTTTTCATAATAATTTAGTGTGTTGTTTTAAGTACATTTAGTGTGTTATTATGTCTAAGGTTCTCAGTTTCAAAGTTGTAAACGCTGGAGCTATTTGTGTTTAATTTTTAGCCTTAAATAACAATGCAATTAAGGTTTGTTTTAGAGCTGTTGGGCTCAACATTTTTTAGGCTCTTGTAATGTCTCTAAAAGGCTATAAATAGTGTGTTTTGGTGAATGTATTCAGATAATAATAATCATTTGAATGAAATATTGTGAGTTTGTGTCTATCTTTGTTCCTGAGAAGACTTTTTGAGATTATAAAGTTTATCTTGTGGCGTTCAACAGCTTGACTTATCATCTTGAATTTTGAGCATTGTTCTCGAGTATCTTGGTGTTGCGTCATATATTCTGTAGACTTGGTTCTTTTCTCTTTAGGTATTGGGTCAAGTCTCAACAATCTTGTCCTTTGCAGATCTTGAGGTCTTTTTTCCAATTATTTTAATTGGGTCTTTTCACATTTGTTGGTAAGGATCATATCAAATATATCGGGGCTTCTTAGCTCCCACCACAAGCGCTAGGGATAACTTCTCGATCTCGGAGTATCGAGTCTCTCCGTCGAGGAGAGTCTTACTTACATAGTAAACCAACCACTTAACCCTATTTTCCTCGCGTACCAGAATGTCGCTCACGGCTCTTTCGGACACCACGAGGTAAATGTATAGGGTTTCACCGTCCTTTAGCTTGGACAGGAACGGGGGCGAGCCAATGAAGTCCTTCAGCTCGGGGAACGCCCTATCGCATTCCTAAGTCCATTCGAATCATTCGGTTTTCTTCAATGCCTTGAAGAACACCTGGCATTTTTCGTTTGCCTTGGACTCGAAGCATGTCAATGTGGCAATTCGTTCCGTCAAACTTTGGACCTCTTTAACTCTTCGTGGCGACCTCATCACCAGGAGCATCTTGATCTTCTCAGGATTGGCTTCGATCCCACACCGGCTAACCATGTAGCCCAAAAATTTTTTCTGACTCAACCCCGAATGCACACTTGTTGGGATTGAGTTTCATCTTGTAACGTCGCAGAAGCATAAACATTTCCCTTAGGTCGCTGACGTGGTTCGGCGCCTTCAGAATTTTGACGAGCATGTCGCCCACAAAGACCTCCATCTTTTTTTCGATATGTTTGGCAAACATTTGATTCACCAAACATTCAAAATCAAGGCACCATATTTTCAGCATCGACTCACTCGGAGACGAAATTGCTCATCTGCAGGCGGCGATGGAGGACCAAACCCAGGAGATGATCGGATCGTTGCTTGCAATCGGAGATAGAGACACGATCCCTCTGTTGCCGTCTCCTTTGAAGATTCCGACCAACCACTTCAAATTGCCGACGGGGTATTCTAGAAGATTGAACTCCTTGCGGAAATCGGCGTCGCAGGTGATCCTCACCATGCGGTGGAGGAAGAGCTCCGGTACTTGTCGCACCTCGGAGAGAGGTTCCTCAAAACATTCGCCGCGACGTGGTGGATCGGTTGTTCGTAGAGCGGCGGCGGTCCGACGATGATGCGAACCATCAAACGGAGCATCTAGAGAATCTAGTCGACATGTTTTTTGATCGGAGAACTCGAGCTTGAAGGACTCCGCTTCGTCCACCGTCACTCGGACTCTCTCCGCCACCGTGATCGGATATGAAAGCTTGTCCTTGATTCGCCTATCTGGAAGGTCCTCCGTCGAGGAAGGATTCGTGAAATTAGAGCACCAATCGATCGTCCCGTGTGTGTATATATTTTGTAAATAATTGTAAATTATACTCCGAATGTAAATAATTGTAAGTCGTAAATAATTAATAATTGTAAATAATCGTTAATATGTAATATATAAATCGTCAAACTGTCTCAGAAGGTTCCGAAAACGTTTTAAAATACTATTTGAAAAAATCAAATAATTCTAAATAAAAGTGAATATATATATATATATATATATATATATATATATATATATATATATATATATATATATATTAACGTTACAGCCTGAAGATCAAAACAGAACAAAAAAATAACTACCTTTCAGAGTCCAAATCATATTTTAGATTTTGGAATTAATCACAGTCTTCAATAATTGAATTCCTTGCTCGAGTGTTGGAGTTTTGTAGATTTAATTCAACAAAAACTCAATCATAGATGACCTATTAATTAGAGCATTTTTTATTTGAGGGACTATTAGAGCATTTGTTGTGCAGAAACATTTTCTAAATTCATAAATTGACACATCTTATTAAGAAATGTACTGCAGTAAAATATTATTATCTTGGTGCGAAGAGTTTCTAAGATCCTAAAATTAATTTATCATTTTATATATGAAAAATATTATTATACCAGACCTTAAACTACTCTAACTTTATTGCAAGTCCAATATTTAAATATAATTTTATAATTAGTGGAGTACATAAAAAATTATGTTTTGGATCTTCTAAATCTTTTTTTTTTTTTTTGGAGCAAAAATCTTATTTTATGCAGTAGATATTTCATCTTATTTTCTTTGAATTAAAGATGCGATATAATGCTAATTTGACGAGAATACACGGCTCTCTCTCTCTCTCTCTCTCTCTCTCTCTCTCTCTGAAGTTCTAGGTTGGAAGATATTTCGAGTCACTGAAACCCCCCAATAGATTGTAGACAAGTAAACATAATATATGTGTGACGTGTACTTTCAAGATTGATGGCAAGAGATACTTGCTATTTTGTGTGCCCACTTTATAAAGAGCTCATATAATAATGCGATCCAACTGATTCATGTCTCTCTTTTTTACCTCCACTGTTGGAGAAGAAACAATACCGTCTTATTTATTATCTACAGCGAGCCAATGTTAATATTCCTTATAGACCCCTCGAATGAGACGTTTGTTTTCAATGAGAGCGACCAGAATATGAGAAAGTATATGTACACTTGAACTTTGGTTTTGAGTTTTGACGTTTACCCTTTGGTTGATTAATTAGCTCTGAGAAAATAATAGTTTTTGTATTCTTTCACGCGCATTTATAAATTTTTTAATTATATTATGCAACTATATGCAGATCAATTGCATATTAGCAAAATAAAGGTTAAAGTTTACTATCACTGACAGGATAGAACTAACTTATTCGGAGATTATTGGTGCCAAGACCTACCAAGTCCAAGATATACAGTCAATAAGAAAATGTATAGCATGTTAAGTTTCTTATGAATTAACTTTAACAAAATTATAGCTAATTACCCAGCATAAAAATTCCAATTATATTTTAGCTAACATTTAATTGATAATTAGAAATTAGCTAATTTAATAATGTGACGAGTGATAATAGAAATAAACGATGACAATTTAGTTAACAACAAGAGTAGATAATTTCTAATTATTAACCAAATATTAATTAAAATACAATTTAAACGCTTTAAAAAGATAATATTAAGTATAATACCCTAACTTTAATGTTACTTCGAACAAGCCTTAAGAAAATAAAATATAAATAAATGAAAGATGAGAAATTTGTGAATCACATAGATGTAATTGAGTTTATTACAGCCTTATTTGGCCAATAATGTATTCTTCTTTGGTGTGGTGAAGATTATAATAACTTTATGATTATGACATTTTTTTTAATATTATAGTGAGTCATCTCAATTTTCACATTATTTCTTTGTTTCAAAATCTTGATTCTTTTTTCAAACATATAGTACCCAAAGAAAACAAAAATTTGTACTTGAATTTTCATTGACCATTAAAACCTTATTGTACTCGAAACAATAAATTGCAAGTAACTTCTTTTCTCCTAATTATAATGTGCAAGCAAACGTAAATAAATAAATAAAAAAGTGTCACTACACCACTGAAAACTCAATCTGTCCGGACAGTTTCCACATGATTTTCACTTCCTCTTTTTGTTCTTTTTCTCAAAGCAAATGAAATTGCACGATCCTATACACATGCCTCTCAATTTAAAATCCAATCTGCGCAGTATAAATTTCCGAGCTCTAAAGAACCTGACATCACTTATTCCGTCACACATGTCAGACACAAATCTGGCCAAACCTATGGCTATCTTTACCTGGTATTATTTCTCTTTCACCAATAAAGTTCCTTTGTACTCTCTCTAAAACTCAACGGTTCAAAATGAATGCCAAAACCCCCAAAATAAAAATTAAAAATAAAATAAAATAAAAACTCACCACTGGCTAGTCAACATGGCAGTGATTATAAATTATAATCATATTTAAAACCCTTGCGCTAGTTCTTCTCTCGAGTATTATATAGGTTGTAATCAAGTCCTTATAGTTCATCTCTCTCTCTCTCTCATGAAAAACATGTCTCTTCATAGTAGTAGTAGTAGCAGCAGTGTTTATCATCATCATAATCACCAGAAAAACCCTAGAGCCTTCGTTGCCTTGTGCTCCAAGAAAAGATCCAACCATCCTAATTTCTCTCCACAGAGACGACAAACCCTAAGAGCGGTCCTAGCCGAGCCGAGCCGAGCCGAGGCGGTGCTGCTGAGCCGGCGGCCGAACGCGGTGGGGATCATCGGAGGCGCGTCGGCGCTGTCGACGCTGATCTTCCTCGAGAGGCTCGTGTGGTGGGGCTCGAGGCGCGGAAAGACGTGCCCGCCCTTCGTCCTCTGCAGCGACGACGACTCGGCGGGCCTGTTCGTGGAGGGGCTGAAGAGGAAGAGGGAGTTTCTGGAGACCTCCGGGGCCGGCTGCGTCGTCATGCCCTGCCACGTGGCGCACATGTGGCACGCTGAGGTGGCGGAGCAGTGTCGCGTTCCGATCTTGCACGTCGGAGATTGCGTCGCGGCTGAGCTCTCGGAGGCCGAGATGAGGCCTCTCGAGGTTGGTGGGAACGTCAAGGTTGGGGTTATTGCTCTTGATCAGGCTTTGGTTCAGCTCATATACCAAGCCAAGCTTGAAAATAAGGTACTTGGGAAATAATAATATAAAAAAAAAAATTAGTTGTTAGTACAGTTAATTAACTAATAGCTCAATAATGCACATATAAATATCTTTTGAGCTTAATCTAACTAAGATATTTTTTATTCTATTCTTATTATAATAGAATTGGATCTTTTTTTTTCTTTTATCAAATATTTTATTTTCATATGTGAATTCTAAACGTTTTAAATTTATCTACTTGTGATTGTTTATATATATATATATATATATATATATATATATATATATATATATATATATATTATTTGATAAACCTTTGAAGTGAATACATATATGTATATATATATATATATATATATATTTATATATGCATAGTCTCTCTCATATACAAATATAATTTATTTTGATAATATAACTTCTTAAATGCATTTAATCAAACTTAGAAGAGTAAATGTATTAACAATAATTATTTTAATGTCAGATAAAGTTTGCCAGCCACATGTTAAAGTCAAGCTCATCTTGATTTTGTTATTTTTATGAGAATATAGCATAACATTCTTCTGTTATTTTTAGCAGACTAGCAGTTATTTATATGCTATGCGCTATATTTGGGACATCCTCTGTTTTACAAGTCAAGAGCGTTTTATTATTATCAAAATTAATTCTATATGAGAGGGACTATATATATATGTGTGTGTGTATATATATACACAAATCAAGATTCAAGAGTAAATGCATTTAATCAAACTTCTTAAATGCATTTACTCTTCTAAGTTTGTACCTTCTTAAATGCACTTACTCTTAAATGTGTAAAACAGAGGATGTTCCAAATACATTTCACAAATCAAGAGTAAATGCATTTAATCAAACTTAGAAGAGTAAATGTATTAAAAATAAGTATTTTAATGTCAAGTAATTATTTTAAAAATAAGATACACATCACTCTGTGTCAGTGTCATACAATTTCTTTTTTATGTTTAAAACGATGACCTAGTTTATTTTAATGAGAGGGTCAATATGGATCCGTGTTTTACAGCGAGCGTGTCACAATATCTTTATCTCATGTAGCATGGAATCTTTACTTGAATTTCAATCCACAGGGATTCGAGGTTGTGTTGCCGGACAAAGCGACGATGGGACACATCGTGATTCCTTCGGCGGAAGCGCTGAGGAACGGAGACGTGAAAGGCGCTCGGAACCTTCTGAAGATAGCGGTGCAGATTCTGCTGATGAGGGGCTCGAACACAGTGATCATCGCTTCCGACGAGCTGCGAGGTCTCATCCCTCACAACGACCCTCTTCTCAAGAAATGCACCGACCCCATTGACGTCCTAGCGAGGTCCACCATAACTTGGGCCAAATCCAAGGAACATCTCAAGGTGTGATGATTCAGAAAAATGAACTATGGGTTGGTTTGTGTGCCTTTTACAAGGCTCATATGACTGAGAAGAAGAAGAAAAAAAAAAAAGAGGATGAGACCTTGAAAAGACCAGAAATGAAAGGAACCAATAAGGTTTTTTTCTTTTCTGTATAGTCCCTTTCATATAATGGGCGATTTGGCTTTTTCTAATATTTAGACCATTTGTTTAATAAGCTACCCCACATTGTACATAATCAGATTGGCTTTGGTCATATGTTTATTCATTCCAAGACTCTGTAAATAGTTGAAGTTTGTGAAGAGAGAAATTAATATAGGTATTAGTCCTATATTAATCTGTGCAAAATTTATTTTACAAATAAAAGTGTTATACTAGGAAGAAAAACAACCTTCCCATCTAGGAGACTAAAATGAATCCGAATCGACTAGTTTTTTTTTTTCCTCATCCAGAGTCGAGGGGTCGAGGGGCTTACCACTGAGCTGAGCTATCGTTCTTGGGTTAATAATAGTCAACTTATTGACCATATCGCGCGTATATCAGCGGCTACAAGTTGGAGAAAGAAGCATTTAGTTGTGTGACCGGAGATTGGTCTTCAGCGAAGGCCCAAGAAGAGATGAGGTGGTGGGCGATCGCGTAGGGCCCGGGGAAGAAGATGGGAGCGAGTTCGCCGCTCTCGACGTTGAAGTCCTTTGACAAGCTTTGACCTTCCCCGACCCCTTTGCACATCAGCTCTACCTTCTCCGATGCGCTTCTCTGAGCCTTCCTGTACTCCGTCCCCACCAATGCCTTCCTCACGTCTTCTCTGCTATGCCACGCCGCGTCTATATAATAACAATAGGAAAAATTATATTGCCATTTGAAACTAATCGATTAGCAAAATAGTCAAAGTTTCAAATTTTCAGCAATTTATTACATTTAAAAAAAATTAATCTTAGGGTCAAATTTTTTTTTGAAACCCGATTACTGCACATTTAAGCTATTCCACTAATTAGAGGCAAACCTTGGACTATAATCTGAATTACGGGTGGTTTTTACTCTTTAAATTAGTTTTGAGTACAAGAATGCTATTATTAAAAGGGTATACAAGTATATAGTCATTTGACTTTTTTCAGCTATATAGCCATTTGATTTTTAGTGTTTTGTATAATAGCAAAGCTTTTGTTAATTTTCTGTAAATAACCACCTCAATTTATTTACGCCACTAAAAAAGACAAAAAAAAAACCCCAAAATAGACGGGAATGTTTTTTGGTGTTTGTCTTTTTTAGTACCGTAAATAAGTTGATGAAGTTAATTACAAAAAAATTATAAAAGGTTGGCTATTTAGCAATTCTTAGACCTTCGGTGACTTATTTGGCTAATTTTTTGTCCTTAAAATAACTATCGGACTATTCGGGCAAAAGAGTAAAGAAAAAATTCAAACATCAATGGTGATATGGACAAATGGCGGGGATATGCAAACACAATATTTTATTCCTATTTTGTTATTTTTATTTCTACTTTCTGCCAAAAATTATGTTTTTTTTCATATTTGCCCCCTGATAAAAAAATCTTATACATTCCGAAATTTTTTTAGGAAGGGGTCCGTCGAGCTAGGGGGTAGGGTACTACGAAAGGAAATTGATTTTTACAGGTAAGCGCCCTGTAGTAAGAGGTGAGATCATCATACTAGTAGTATGTTAGTCTACGATATATTTATTTATTTCATAAATATCAGCAAGGTTTGTGTAAAATAAAATGGGTATATATTTCGAGTACCTTCTAACTCTTCTTTGTCGACATTTATTTCGAGTGAGTTTGCGTAAGCGTGGAAGCCGACCATCAACTGGCACGGGATGCTGCTCGGCCCAACTAATTACAAAACAAAACTAATAAACTTACGAGAAGCAACTTTTGATAATAACACCACAAAGCAATGGGAATAACAGTCATATTTATTTAATAATGGACATTCTTATTGCTTTCAACTCAGATAAAATAATGCCAGAGTGTCACGAGTTTTCATCTCCAAACTTGTTTTGAGTGAGCATGAAAGGCTCTATTTGGAACCCGGAAAATGCGAAGACAATTGAAAATACGAGGGAAAACAGAAATAAGGACGGATTCCATTTTACAGCCAATTTTCGGAGGAAAATGGAATCCCTTCTTTAGTATACATTTTCTCTCTTATTTTCCCTCTTGTTTTTCTTTTCCCGTGCTTTCACTGAATGCAAGCAACACTCAAAATGAAAAGAAAAAAAAAAAAAAAAAAAGTAACTCGTGATCTCATAAACCTTTATTAAGTCGCTTCATCATCTTTCTGATACAAGATCATAAATTGAAACGGTCTAATTATCAATACCTGGCCATGGCTGAGAGCTATGGTACACTACTTGTCCTACTTCGATACCCGTCTCTTCCCAAGTTTCCCTTCTCACCGCCTCTTCTAAGCTTTCTCCGGGCTAATTAGAACAACAAAAATAAATGAATTTTTCAAAAATAGAATAAAATTTTTGTACAATTTAGGTACCTCCATAAAACCAGCTAAGCAACTCCACATCCGCGGCACGAATCTGGATTGCCGGCTCAAGAGCGCACGGTCGTTCTCTCTATCGATCACCAACATAATGACAACCTATGATAAAAACCGAAACTCTTGAAATATATGTTACAAAATTAATGAAAGCCGAGAATACTCAATTATCAATTTTTAGCGAATTTTACCGGATCGACGCGAGGGTAAATTCTGTGTCCGCACAAATCGTTCGAGCACTGTTTTCTTCTCCCGGCTTCCTTTGGGACGTTTTTCTCTCCGCAGCGACCGCAGAATTTCGACACGTTATGCCACTCCAACAATGCTCTGGCCTGATCAACGGGATAGCAACAAAAAATAAATTACTCATTTCGGGATTCGAAATTTTATAGAACACGATTTGGTTTTCTGAGATGCTTCTCATCGTTATCTAACAGGAGCCAAGAGTAAAATTCCGCGGTATATAGCCAAATTCTCGGTATATTTTTGTCATCGTCCATTTCGATCTCCTTAAAATCTAGCGGTATGTCATCAATTTTATCATCCGAGTTGAAAAATTCCCTCATCCCCTCCCAAATTTCGAAAATGAAGCTACTTACACTTACAAATGACTAAACTAAACAAAAAAACACACATTACTATTAAAATGTAAGAAAGCAGAAATTGTAGATTTGCAATGAGCAATTCGAATCACAGAAAAGAAAAGGAGAAACTGACATGACCAGCGATGGCCAATTGTGCCATGGCAGCTTCGTCTTCCCAATCCGTGGCGACCATCAAAGTCCTGAGCTCAACGAAGCTCAATTTCCCATCTCCGAACTCCTCCGACACCTCTGCCGCCCAGTAAACCACCCCCTCGCCGGCGCCGCCTCCGATCTCCGACCCCAAATACACCATCGACTCGCCGGAATCCACGCCCTCCTCTCTGAACCGGTCCAGCCCGATCCAGCCCAGCCCCCACGCGCCGCCGTGGCCGTCGGACCCCGCCGCCGGACGGCCCTTCCGGAAAGGCAGGACCTTGAACTCCGGCGAGGCTGCCACGTGTCCTCCGGCGTCGAGGAGGCGGGTCTTGAGGGTGTCGAAGGCTTGGGAAGGCGAAAGAGGGTCTAGGGTTTTGGGGGTCTTGGGTTTCAGGGGGTTTCCGGCGAAGGCGTGGGTTTTGAGGCTGATCGACGACGACGACATTTTCGAGACGGAAGAGCGAGATCGGAGTCGGAAGAGGAAGATGGTTTTTGAGAGAGAGAGCATGATCTACATGTATATTTGTCTGCATATATGTATCTATATACTGTGTATTTGTTTGTTCTGTTCTTTGGCTGGTTTTTTGGAAATTGTGGGTGCTTTTACTTTACTCAAATGATTGTGGTGAAGACACGTGTGAGGTTTTTGGCGGGCCTATTTCTTGGATCTTTTGGTGAAGAGAGTGTCTACGTACGTCAGATTTGTTTCGGACGTTTCAATCAACGACACGTGTTCTTTATATCATTTTTACCGCGATGTTTAATTTTTTTTTTTTAATACAGAAACGGATGTATATTTATCACTTCAATTTATAAACTCGTTAACTCTTCAATTTAGTACGAAAGAGATACATAGGCTTGATATTATTGAAAACTCAATTATACATGCAGAATTTAGATACGAAATACGTTGTCCCATTTTCAGTGGTAGATATATTGTTACTAAATTATAATTTACTGTGTGGTAATTTGATACTACTAGAGAGATAAACTGTTAAACCTGGTTCGTCCATATAAAATATAACTGTAATTAATAGTCAGAATAAATGCTGTTCTATCGTTCTATAATTTACCTTCCAAATATTTACTAATTAAACGGTAGAGCCATTCATATTGTGGCCCAATTAAACAAATATGTGATCATTAAGTCCAACATTGCTTTATAAACCTTTGAATACTATTCTGTCTAAAAGCATCTCCAATACTAGAGTTACCAATTTTTAACACATCACCAAAATAATATTATTTAATTATATCTCTCTTTCACATAATTAAGTTGATAATTTTTAACAAAATCACTCCAATGCATTAGTTTTAAAAGTTGTCCACCATAATTCTTTTATCATTCTTTTTATTGTTTACAATTTATTTATAATTTAGATTCATATGATCAATTTAAAAATAAATT